>NW_022631001.1:18346468-18633180 GCF_010015895.1 Lontra canadensis
ATAAACTATAGTTTGTGGTAAATTCGAAGTACAGTATATGAGATTTAATAAATGAATTGTGTGATTTTACATCTCTACATACTTCTTTTTTTTCCACTCCTTAACTTTTCTTTGTTTCTCTCCTTGCCCTTCCAACTTTCTTCTCTTTCTCTTTCCTCTCTTCATCCATTTCCTACTCTTTACCTTGTTTTTGGGTATTGCCTTGTTCTCAGACTTTGCAAATTGCTGGCTTTCTGGAGGTTCACCATATCGATGTAAAGCACTATCACATCTGCTTGCAATGAACAGCACTGTGAGTGACCCAGGACCCACAGCTCTGACCTCTGGCTTTCAGGCAGTGTCCCATCATTCTTTGAAAAATTCTATCTTAAAACTTTGTATTTGTTGTTTCTTCTTCTTTGATTTAACATAATGATTTTATTTTTTGCCAAAGTGATACATGCTTATAGGAAAAAATGAAATTAGAGATAAGCTAATCGAGGGAATGACAAATGTTGCATAACTCAAATTACTACCTTAAAAATAAACATTTTTCCACAGTTTTTTTCTTCTTGTTTTCTTGCTTTATTTTTATGGAATGATGATTCAGTTAGCTTTCTAATTTGTGTCCTCATACTTAACAAATGATTTTTTATAATATTTCTTTAACACTAATATCTACTGATGATGCTAAAATACTCTAGTAAGTTAAAAAAAAAAAAGTATCTGGGTAGGCCTTAATTACCCACCTACACTGGGATTTGTAAAACCAATAGTAACAGAGTGTGTGTGTGTGTGTGTGTGTGTGGTTTCCTTTGACCTGCTCACACCAAGCTAGATTGAGAGGAATGCCTGTGTGGTGTTCTTTCCTACTATAACCCCCATGCAGATATACTGGGAAATTCAAGCACTTTTTTTCTCTTTATTCACTTTATATGTCTGGACGTTGGTCTTTCCAATTTCTTAAAAATTGATTTGAGGACTAATTCTTAAGCATGTCAATTTATCAAGTCCCTAAGCTGGGACAAATATTTTAGTTCTACTCAGTACATAGTTTTCTCATTTCCCTTTCAGGTCAGGAGATAAATCCTTCTCTTAATATTTCATAAATGCCAGGAGTTAGTTAACAGTGCTGAGATAGCATTAAACTAATCTCTTTGGTTCTTGACACAGCCTTCATTTTATCCTTTACCCAAGAAGATATCACCATTTGCAGACCATATTTATATTTCACCAGGAACACAGCAAATTGTGATTTCTTTAAAAATACAGTGTTCTGGAAAGAAGTCTTAACAGTCACTATGGGACAACCTTCAGAAAGCCAAATGTTTTTAACTCATAAATTCTCATTTGGTAAATAGAGACTAGTACTAGGAAAGAAGTTAGGTAGTTAAGCTATGCATTTTTTGCCATTTGGGTCTACTTTTTTTTTTTTTTTTGTACTGAAGGTTAGTACTCTGATATCCTTCCTAATTAGGCAGCTGACAAAGCAAAGCAACTCTTGGGAATTTTATTCTTAGCTAAATGTGCCAATTTTGAACAACTCATCAGGTGACCTGATTTTTGACATAGAAGATACTTGTTATTTGCTTGTTTTCCTTTTGAGTTTAACAGTTGCTTTATGGGGTATCCTATAAACCCAGCTATGCGTTTAAGGGTTCCCCCACCTTGTTTATTCTCTTCTTTTTTCCACATCTGTCATACTCTTTTTTTGTCCCTTACCCCCTTCTAAAACATGGTGCTAGACACTCTCATCTGGGTTGTATCACTTCCATCATGGCAACCAGGATGACACAACCGAATTTATATAAATTCATTAAAGGAGAATGGGGCTAGCCAAGATTTTGGCTTTTGCACTCTTCTTATGGACAAATTTTTGATGAGAGGGTATGACTACCTGTTATCATGGAGGCATGTAAGGAAAATAGTTCCTAGTTTCTTCTTTGCAGTAGCTTTCACTCTGGAAGGATAATTTTTCTCAGACAACTGGATGCATTTGATACCTTAGTGTTGGAATATAGTACATTGGCTTGACTTGCTCCTGTTGAGAAATAATGACCAGAAAACATAGTTCATCTTTTAAGGTCATTCTAGACTTTAGTAAATCAGCAAACTTCAAGTGAAGTGAATTCATTACTTTCTTAATTCCCAAATCTACAAAGGGAGAGAATGAATGGAGCTCTTGTTCTATATTCTTACCTAGGTGACAGATCCTGAACCACATTATAGAGAGTCAGTTTTCACCCCACTCTTTCTTGCTTTCTTGAGATAGAGAGAGAGGTCCTAGTTCTCTAAATTTTTTAGAGATTGTTCTTTTTACCACTGGAAAGGCTGACAAAGCAGAACAGCAGCCTGGAAGCTGGAAGCAACATGGGGGTTCAGTGGGCACTGGGGTAGATAATCTCTCTCTTCCTTCCTCAGTTTATTGGATTAGAGTGTTTTTGATGTTCCTAGCATATACAAAGTGATGAAGAAATACTTTCTTTTTTCACCTTCCATTTTCCATCAAAATGCTTTCCATTTCCCCACAACCAAAAAAAAAAAAAGGAGTTGCATTAATTTTTGATTTGATGTTAGTAAATCAAACTTAATTTTGAAAGATAACCAAAGAATGCTTGGATACTCTCAGGATGGGGACTAGGTGCTCTTTTTGCATTCTATTCTGGCCAGCTGAGTGTGACACATAGCATTCCTTTATAATGGAAAAATCTGATTTAAAGTCTAATGAAAGGAGGCCTCCATTTATATTCTATGAAAATACATGATAACCAGCTTTCTAATACATGGATGAAAGATCTGTCAGACCCCTTATCTTGAATCATTTGTTGCTGTACTGCTATTGTGCCGTTTACGCTCAACCTTCTTTTTAAAAAATTACTTCTGAAAAGGAATGTGATTTCATGCCTTAAATTCAGTATAAAATTAGATAATATGGGAGAAGATATCTTGGGTGACTTCTCTTAAATTAATATGTTTAAAAAAACAATTAAAATGATAATATTCTTCAAGTTAATTGTCCCAGACACCCATTAATAATAGGAACCTACATTATTGCTATACACATTCATTAACTGTGGGGATTTTAAAGCACTAAAGTACCAAAAATGAACCCTACTGCGACTATAAATTAAAGCTAACTTAATATAGTATCTATACCTGGCTTTAATAAAACTAAAATTGATTACTTTTCTTCTGTCATCAAAAGTCAGTTTCTCTAAAATATGTGATTATATTTAAAAAAAGACCAACCTTAAAATCAGGAATCTTGGGTTTTGGTCCTAGCTGCATCATTCACTGATTAAGCAGCTTTAAACAAGTCAATTCACTTCCCTAAGACCTCCAGCCACTTACCTCTGAAAAGAGAATTTTGGAGTAGATTGATATATATGCTTATTTTTAGCTTGAAAAATCGGTAATGTGTAAACATATACCCTTGCTTTTAAATTTCAGACACAAGGTGGCACTATTAGTAGTGATTTTAATATAATTCATAGATAAAACCAGGAGAATTTCAAGATCCGTATAATCTAAAGAAAATATTTAAATATATAAGATACTGCAGAATACACACATGCACGCGCATGCACATGCATGCGCAATCAGACATATGCTGCCTTTGGTTGATTACTATAACTTAACATCTGCATGAACGCTGAATAGTCCAGTCTGCCAACTGTTCGCTTGACACCAAGATGATTTATTTATTTATTCTTTTTTTTCATTTTCATGAGAATATTTCAGTGCTGGGTAGGCAGTCAAGACATATTTGCAAAAATGTGTGCGAGATAAAGATTGATAATGGTATGATATCAATATAAATAGAAACTCTTGAACAAGATATATCAATTTTATAGGATGAAAGGGAAGGTGTTGAAACGTGGGTAACTTGTATAAATAAGATGCTATTAAAATTAAAAGAATGCATGCTGGCATGCAGACAATTTCCAAATGATAGTAAAGGCACAAATTTTAGGAAATTTAAGGGGTAATCTAATCTCTAGATCGTTTTTGCCGAGATCTTCCAACCTCTTCCTGCTACTTCCTCAAACACTCTCCATAGATGCTGAAGACTAAAGGATGTTCTGTGGTTAAACCAATGTCATGATTTAATAGACTATTATAGTAGTAAACATGTTTTCCCTAAAAGCGGACTTATTCCCCCTTTGTTTGTTATGATGGTTTTCAAATTAAATCATTCATAATAAGTTCCAATGCATTTCCTCCTTTTCAATGTTTTTCCAAATCCAGGTAGAATTAATCTCTCCTAAATAATTTATAAAATTCTTATACTCAAAAAAATACTAGAGATTTTAGCAATCTCCTCAGCTACTACTTTCATCTTATAGAAGAGAAAACAGCTCCAGAGAGAAAACATAAGGATGCTGTGGAGAAATTTTTTTTCCTTTCTTTTCTTACAGTTTCTTTGGTTGCCCTAATAATGAAATTGACATAAAACAGATTAGCAGGAGAAAAAGAGATTTGAATTTCATATATATGGGAGCTCACACAAATGCAGGAGACTCCCTGAGGTGGCCAAAGAAGGCAGCTTTTTATGCCTTTGAAACAACGAAACAAGTATTTGTGAAGAATTGATGAAGGGGTTTGGGATTAGGGCAGCAAGCAAGTGGAAAAAAGTAACAGTCTGTTTATACAGCCTCCTCCGCACTGAATTACCTACCTCTGCCATTAGGATGCTTCCATCCTCCAGGGGCAGGCAGGGAAGCTTTCACATGGGGAATTTATCTCCTGCTTTCAGAGGGACAGAAGAGGGTCAGAGTGTCCTTGCACTGGCTATTTCCTAAGTAACTTTTAATTCACAATAATCAAAAATTGTGTGGCTCAGTTGACTCTTGATTTCGGCTTAGGTTATGATCTCAGGGTCCTGGGATGGAGCCCAAAGTCAGGCTCCATGCTCAGCAGGGAGATTACTTGAGGATTCTCTCTTTCCCTCTCCCTCCCCCTACTCTAGTTCTCTCTCTCTCTCTCAAATAAATAAATAAATCTTAAAAAAATAATCAATATGCCCAAATGGCTTATTTTGGGGTGGCCTAACCTGAACCCCATCAACAGCATGAAGATCCACATCTGATCTGTGGTAAGGGCAGAAATTCACTTCTACTATTCTTTCTGCTGTGTACTATTATGTTTCAGATGACAGACAGTCCTTTCTATCCGGAATCCAAATCTCATCTACCTTCCTAAACTATAAGTTCCTTTTAGAAAAAAGTTCATATTTTTTTCTCTCAAACTGTCTAGTCCAGTAGCTGATAATATGGAGATGCTCAAGGCATACATCTAAATAAATTAATGACTAAATCTAATGAACAATTATAATAAAGCTGGTACTTCTTCCCTACTTATTTGTGGCCATCGCAATGCTTTACTCCAGATAATTACATATTATAATGTCTTTTCATACCTCTACAAAACTATCTGTGGTGAGAAGTGAAATTAAAAAAATATATGTTTTATTATAAGCTACTCTGAAACAGAGAGCACTTAACAAGTTCCTTTCAATCACTCAGTGGGTATCTCTCAATCTCAATTTAAACTGTTGCAACTGAAGAAATCGTAAAGCTGTGGCTCACACCATCCTTGACTTAACAGACACTGACTGAGCAATTCTTAGGAACGACTTTACTGTGATTGTGATATGACTTCAGTCAGTGATTCAGTCTTCTTCAGCCTATTTCTTACCCTGTAGCAGTAATTACCATATACAGTCATTTTACTCCAAAATACAGTGCTATGTAGGCAAGTCCCAGAAAAGTGGAAATCTGACACATATGTTATTTGGATAAATTTGAAATCCTCTTGTTGTATTGGAGAAGACACTGGATAAGTCAGTGTATGATAGAAAAAAATGGTGGTGTCCCATCTTTTACCCAGTAGATGGTCTAGTGTCAGTAATAAACAAATGCATATGTAATAGCATTGCCAGCCTTTGGAAACAGTGCAGGGACACACATTTTAATAGCCTACATAATTCTAGATCTTGCTGCAACTTTATGAATGTAGAACCGTCACAAATCCCACTAAGTTTTCCCCTAAGTATTTGTGGAGTTTCTGGGAAAAAGTTTAATGTGTTCTCATATTCTTCTCTGTCCTTCTTTTCTATGGCCTTCTATTTCTGAGATCCCTTGGGGTAAAAGTGGTCTCAGATCCCCATGCTAACCTTCCACAGCCCTCAGCTACCAGTATCCAGTATGGCAGAGCAGTTGTCTATGCTAAGGATTCAGTCTACAATGTAGTCAACACTGTCCCTCGCTGTTTTTCCAGAATTGTGCACAGCACTTGGCATGAAATAGGTGCTTAAAAACATCTATATAAAGAAGAAAAGAGAGGTACCAAAGCCTTTCCTGGAATTTGGAATGTATTGGAGTCTCATTATGGTCCATGCAGAAACACAGAGATAGCTCTGTTCTCCCTTCACCATCTTACTGTCCAGTGGGGTTTCATAAGCTGACTTGCTTTTGCTACTGTGTCGGGGAGAGAGCCCCAGCTGAAAACAGTGCCTTAAGCTTCTGCAGGCAGATCTTTCTTCAGGAAGACTGAAGGCAAATATCCTATTCCTTTCACTGGGCTTTAGGTCAAGGGTTCAGGAAAACACTCATTCTTTTCTCCTCCCTTCCACTCTGGAAGGACTACTTTTCCCTTCCAACCCTACTGAAATTCTCCACATGTACAGGGAAAAGAGAATTTAGTCATATAGCTCTTTCTAGTTTAGTAGATATGCCTAGATGTATCTAATTTCCTAACTGAATTAAAATGTTCACGGCTGCTTCAAATAGATATTTTGAAAGGGAAATCAAAATGTTAAATGAAAAATTAACAGAAATGACAGTTTGGTTTATAAAGTTATGGGATGCAACTGTAACTGAACTCAAACAAAATTGATAATTTTGTATGCCTTAATAAAGTTATTACAGATAAATAAATTAAAATTCAACTTCAGAAACCGGGAAATGAAACAAAATGAACCAAGATAGAAAAGTAGGAGTGTTAATAAAGATAAAAAATTAATATATTATAAAACTAAAGTAAAAAGTAAGAATGATAAAAGTAAATATATTTTGGTTAAAAAAAAATCAACAGAAGAATCAATAAGCACCTAGTAAGCCTGACACAGAAAATTTTAAAAAGCAAAAATATATAGTATCAGGGGAAAAAAGCCTAACTGTAGATACAAGTGAGATTAAACAAAACTATAAGAGAATTTTATTTCTATACGTATGCAAATAAATTTGAAGTATATAAAATGGATGATTTTCTAGCAAAATATAAGTTATTGAAATTGGCCCAATTACATAAAAATATCAAGAATATTACATTTAAAAATACTCTGGTGGTGGGTATTAAGGAGGGCACGTATTGCATGGAGCACTGGGTGTGATACATAAACAATGTATCTTAGAACACTGAAAAAATAAAATTTTTTAAAAAGTGCTTATGTTAACAATATCAAGTTAAAAAAATAAATAAAAATACACTGCTTTAAAAGTATTTTTGTTTAAATCCACAAAGCTGTTTTTTAACTTCAAAGTGGAGAAGTGTTTTTTAGTGTGCCCAGACACAGTGGTCATCAACAAATAGCAACACATTTAAGTGCATGTCTAATAATAAGCAAATTTAAATATAAGATACTTCTGTGGCCAAACACAAAGCGTGTTAAAAGACAATCACTTGCTAAAGGAAGAATGGAGTAGAGAGAATAGGACTTTATTGCATGTTTTTTCTATAAATGAATTTTTTTTATAAGTTTAAAGAGCCAAATAGAAAAATGGGCAACATAAGTAAACCAGTAATTCAGAGAAGAAAAAATGAAATACACAGGGTGTGAAAATATGCTTAAACTCACTGCAAAACTCAGAGAAACACAAAGTTAAATAATGAAACATGCATATTTTGTTCATAAAATTTACCAGAAATTTTAAATGTTCATAATATCAGTGTTGACAAAGATCTGGGAGATGGCACTCTCGGATATTAGTGAAAGCATAGATTGGTAAAAATATTTTGGAGGATAATTTGAAGACTCAATCAAAAACTGACATATTGCTCTTAATTTTTATGAATCTACCACAAATATCTCAGGCTGATAAATATATATGGGTAAGAAAGTCATTGTAGCGTGTAGTAATATTGAGATCAATGCAGAGATTAAATGCCATTCAATAAGTAAATGTCAGTTGAGTACATGTATATGTACTACACTCAAAAGATGCATGTGTAGCCACTTTGGAGAACAGTGTGGAGATTCCTCAAGAAATTAAAAATAGAGCTTCCCTATGACCCTGCAATTGCACTACTGGGTATTTACCCCAAAGATACAGATGCAGTGAAAAGAAGGGCCATCTGTACCCCAATGTTTATAGCAGCAATGGCCACAGTTGCCAAACTGTGGAAAGAACCAAGATCCCCTTCAACGGATGAATGGATAAGGAAGATGTGGTCCATATACACCATGGAGTATTATGCCTCCATCAGAAAGGATGAATACTCAACTTTTGTAGCAACATGGACGGGACTGGAAGAGATTATGCTGAGTGAAATAAGTCAAGCAGAGAGAGTCAATTATCATATGGTTTCACTTATTTGTGGAGCATAACAAATAACATGGAGGACATGGGGAGATGGAGAGGAGAGGGAGCTGAGGGAAGTTGGAAGGGGAGGTGAACCATGAGAGACTATGGACTCTGAAAAACAACCTGAGGGTTTTGAAGGGGCAGGGGGTGGGAGGTTGGGGGAACCAGGTGGTGGGTATTGGGGAGGACACATATTGAATGGAGCACTGGGTGTAGTGCAAAAACAATGAATACTGTTACACGGAAAAGAAATTTTAAAAAAATATATGATAAAAAAAGATGAATATTATGTTTTATTTTGAAAAACTCAATTGGGAACTACATACGACAAAATACTGTTTAAATGTATATATGTATGTGTATGAAATTATCTCTATATAACACACATAGACTGATACATGCTTGAAAATCAAAGTTACAAGTTTATGTTATAGCATCAACTGTTAATAATAATTATTTCTGAAAATTGTAATGAAAAGGAAGGATGGGGGAAAACGCTTCACTTTAGACTTTATATACTTAAAAAAATAAAAAGTGACAGGATAGCAGGTGGTTTATAAAACATTTCTCTTGTGAATTTCCACAGTTTTCAAATGAAAAAAAAAAATAAGCAAGTCATGGTCCTTAAATGTTCTAATGAAGAGACTGAAACCCAAGTATTTCTTAGGGTCACTTAGAGGAGATGCAATGAATGCTGTCTGGTCAAGGGAGAACTATGTCTTCAAGTAGAGACTTGGCTATTATGACTCTTACGAGGAAAAGCAAGTACAAGTAAGATCTTTTAAAGAGTGACCACATAGGATCTAAACTTCTTTTGGGGGATATAGTATGTCTCTCTTAAGCTTGATTTCCCTATTGTCTATTTCACATCTGTGTCATTCCCATACATAAATTGCCCTTTTTTGAAGCATGAAAGGATATTGTCTAATGCAGAGTCTTTCAAACTTTATGACATATACCTGGCCTATAGAATCTGTTTAGTGGGTCTTGACCACCATATCTTAGAAAATAAAATTAGGTCAGAACAGTGAATGTATTGTGTACTAACTTGGGCTTTAGATGTATGGATGTGTATACATGTGTTTCTTACTGTGAGTCAATGACAAAATTCTTGAAAGCCATTGGTCTAAAAACAAATAGAAATAGAAATAACTAATGGTGTCACTTGCAGATGCCTCTGCAGTTCATAGGATCTATAAATTTTTTTGAGAGGTGTCCAGGTCAGGACTTCATGTCAGCAAATAGCAGTTTCATTGTTTGGATTTCCACTATTATAACTAAATGCTTTAGATGCTGAAGGCTTTGTTTCTTTTTTTTCCATCTTGTAAGGACTACTTTAAAACTGCATATATTTTTTTAAAGGGCTTATACTTCAATGTTGTGCCTTTCAAACTAATGTACATGGTACATTGTGAGGTGGTTCTCAAAACCATGAAATAAACAATTTTATAGTAAAACAAGCATGGTCATATCATGAAAGAATACAAAAGTCATTTGGATTTGTAAACTGATATGCAAGACTGCAAAGTTCTTTCACTCTTGTAGTGATTACTGCAGGTGCTGTGCTTTGAAATCCCAAGGGCACCCATTCACCTCTCCTGCGAGGACCACTTCAGTGGAGAAGCCCTACTATAAGCCATCTTAAACCAGAACTACATTTTAAACCAGACCTACAGTCAGTAAGTAATACCTTCTTAGTGATTCATTGACATTCAATTGAGAATGGAAAGAGGTCATTAAATGGGAATGGTGAAGGTAATAACTACTGGCTATGCTGGGAAATTTTGTTTGCAAGGAACAAAGATTCAGGCAGACCAACTCAAATATTGGCTATTTATTATAAACACAGAAATAACAACAATAATAACAACAATAATAGGAATATCATGAGAAAACAAACAAACAAAAGGTAGCTCCATAGCTTGAAACTGACCCTCACTGACACTTTAACTGTCATTTTAGATCCAAGGAAGCAAGTGATCATGATATTTATTGTGGCCTCTAAAGCAAAGGTGACATCATTCTGTTTCTCTTCTTCTCTAAGCTACCAACCACCTATCTGATCTCTGGTTATATTTTGGGGATTTTGATTGGTTGTATCTTCTGTACAAAATGTCTCTCATAGTCTCTGCTGTTTCATGTCTATTGTCTGCCTATTTTTTTTTTAAGATTTTATTTATTTATTTGACAGAGAGATCACAAGTAGGCAGAGAGGCAGGCAGGTGGAGAGAGAGGAGGAAGCAGGCTCCCTGCGAGCAGAGAGTCCAATTTGGGGCTTGATCTCAGGACTCTGGGATCATGACCTGAGCTGAAGGCAGAGGCTTTAACCCGCTGAGCCACCCAGGCACCCCTGCCTGCCTATTTCTAATAATGACTAGCTCTCTGTCCCTCCTTAGTTCATAGTCCCAAAGAGTGTTTCTAACTGGTCTGACTAATAAAGGTGCTTCCTGACACCAACTGAACATAGCAGTCAGTGGTACAGATCCTGGAGCCAGATCCCAGAGCTGAGTATTGGGATGTGACCTGAGGCACTTATTTACTCTTGTGTGCCTACTTTCTTCATCTATAAAACAACATCTTACAGAATGGTTGATGAGTTGATACATGCTAAATACTTAGAAATAAGTCTCTAACTCATAGTTAGCACTTAGTAAATGTTAGGTACTCAAGTAGAGTTTTTGCAGCAGCTCTTCTCAGTTCACTAGATAACTTACAAGTACAGCCGGTATGGTGGGCCGCAATATTCAGAACATTATTCCCTAAATTCATATGAATGAGTATTGACAATATGCAAAGCACTACAAGAAAGCTTCCATACTTGTAGGGAAGTAAAGAAAACAAGCAAGTGAATTTATAAATGACCAAAGTATTTTCAGAGTGGTAAGCACAATGAAGAAAAAAGGGAAGAAGATTGGTGCTTGAGTTGGTAGATAGGATCTATTGAGGATGTAACATTAGAGCTGAGCTATAAATGACAGAAGGACTTGTTATCAGACCATTGGTGTGTGGGAGGAGAGCATTTTAAGCAGGAGGAATAGTCTCTAAAATAGGAACGGAAAGAAAGTCGTGTGCCCAAAGCAGAATGAACTCAGAAGAGTGGTGAATGATAAAGTGAGAAGAAGAGTTAAGGTTTCACAATGTGGGGTCTTATAATCATCTTAAGGAATTTGCTTTTGTTACAAATACAGATTATATCCTATTGGATGATGTTATGTCAAGGTCATGGTTGAGGAGATTGTATGATGTGTGTTCTATTTTTAAAAGATGTGGTTGCAAAGATTATAGGTGCAAAGAAATGGGGTCAAGACACTGTTGGACAGGTATTACAGTAGTATGGGAGAAAGATGATGATGGCTTTGGATAGGGTAGATGGAGAACATTGAAAATTAAGAATAGTGGTTAAATTTTCAATATATTTTGGACTGGGCAGGATTTGCTGTTAGAGTAGATGGAAGGATAAGGTAAAGAGAGAAAAGAAGGGTAGGAGTTAAAGACAATTCCTAGATATTTGGTTTATGTAACTGAGTATATGGTTCTGCCATTTAATGGAATGGAAACACCAGAGGAGAAAAAATTGGGGGTGGATATTCCAGAGAGTAGAGATACAGAAGTAATGTGTGTGTGTATTAAGTTTGAAATGGCTATTAGATATCTAAGTGGAAATGTCAGAGAGAGAGGCAGTTGAACATGTGGGGCTCAAGCTTATCTGTAAAACCAGAACTAAATATATTATACTAATTATATTATATTATTTCTCTAGTGGCTTTACATATAGCATCAGTAGTCAGTAGAAGAGATAACCTATAAAGATGGTGGCATTGGGCTAAGGATGACACTGAGGCCCAGGCTCAGAAGCCTTTCAATATTCAGAAATCAAGCAAAGGAGAAATAGCAAGCAAAGGAGACTGAGGCTAGGTCAATGGGAAGGATTACAAAGAATGTGGTCATCTATAGTTAAAAAAGGACTACTGCCCCATAATCAGCAAAAGAGCCCTGTAGAATGGGGTTGTAAGTATGGCAAAATTCTGAGAGCAACCTATTTTCCTAATTCCACTCTGCTCAGCCAAACACATACATCCTTCTTCCCCTACAATGCTGCTCACACATCTTTAAACTTTATGAGATAGCAACGAAAGCACTCATCCACTTTTTAATGATCATAGGCAAGGGGGGATTCATGCAGAAATAATATTGATTGCACCCAGAGATAATATCATGGGGGTACTTCAAAAGATACATGCTGGTTTCAAAGCCTATAATAGTGTGTGATACCCGTTTCTTTTTTAATTTCTTCAAAAACCTGCTCAGGTATTATGTTCACCCTCTTTCTACCAAGTAACTAATTGATCAGTGCATCCTTCAACACCACCACCTATACCAATTATTGGAGTTAAACAGGGAGCTATTCAATAACTTCATTAGAAACTCCTTGCTATAAAAAATGCAAGAACACTTATTCAGGTAAGGTGTGGAGTGGAGGTTTATATTCCTTAACCCATACATTTTGAATAATAGAAACAGAAACAGTATTATACCTTGTTTGTAGGGAGGATAGCAGCATGCCTCTTTTTAAACCTGATGTTACTCCCTTCACTAATATCAGATCATAATAATTCCTTACGAAGGGAGTTTGTCCATGAAAAAAGGTATTGTGAAGCCTGGACATCAATGACTCTGGAATGCACAAGGGTAGGAGAAAGATAGAAAGAGCAGGACAGAGGATGATCTGAAAAGAAGGCAGAGAGAGATTATTCCCTCATTCCTGAAATTTACCCTGCTATGTCTTACACACAAATCTGTACATCTGTATTCATAAACACTTCCTCACTTCCTCCCTTCCTCCTTCCTTTCTCCCTCCCTCCCTTGTCTGTCCCCCCCATCCCTTCCATGTATTGATTATTTATGATGCTCCAGGCATCAACAGGTCTGATACGTAGCTGGTACTCACAAAAGTATGCTTAAGTTCATGCAGTAGTTAAAACTCTGCTTGATTTAGAGTTGAGTTCTCTCCCTCAGCCAGAGATGACATTAATCAGAAAAGCTGTAGGGATTGGGAGAGCAAGGGCGGCATGGTTGCCTTCTGATGTGTCTCTGCCAAGGGATGTTTCTCCTTCCAGTTGGCCCTCTTGGACAAGTCTAAGATCATCCTACTCTAGCTCTCTCTTGTGTGTCTACAGCTACTCCATAGGAATCCATATCCTTTTCTCTGAGGGTCTGAGCCAGCCACAATGCAGCACACCTGTCCTTTGCTTTACCGCTAAAGCAGCTGGCCAGATTGCCCCTTGCTCCTTCATGATTCACACGGAAGTGAGGCACCTTTTATGTGTATAATACAGTCCGCAAGGGCCTCCACAGTTGTTATTTTGTTTGTTTTGTTTTATTTTTAATGTTTTAATGTTTTATTTTTAATGTACAGTCAAGATTGATTGGTAAATTTTCATGATAACCTGCCAGTTAGTAGGCACTTCACCTTTTCTTTCCCATTGATAACTGCTGTTGATAACCACGATTTTAAACAGCTCAATGAATGAGCCTAACTAGCAAATTCATCCATTTCCAATCTCTACAATTAAGGCCCCCAAAACTGACTTGGCAAATAAGAGAGGTCTCTGTTTTACCACTTACGAATCCTTTCAGTCATAAGGCGATACGAAGCAATTTTGTATATTATTACCTATGAAGGTAAAGGCTTACAGTACAGAAAATAAGAACATAAGAACAAAGAGAGGACGAATACTGAGGGCCTTAATATAATTTTTTTATATGCATTACTGGCTCTAATTCCCAAAACTACCTGAAGAAATATGTGCTATTATCCCTATTTTTACAGAGGAGGAGAGAGACATTTATAAATGGAGGCATGGTTAGATATCTTTTCCTTCCCATACAGAAGTAGGGACAAGCCTTGCTAATTGGAGAACCAGTCACATTTTAACTCTTTTCAAGGCAAACAAGAGTCTATTCTTGATAGTGTGGTGTGAGGGTATATTCTTTTGTATGTTTGTCTTTTCCCTTTCATCTTTTAATTTAATCTTTTTAAAACCAAACCTTCAACTTGGAAAGGAAAAAAAAGTTTTCTTCCTGTTGAAATAAATAACAAATCTGGGGTTTTAGCCACCTGATGTTCTTTGAAATGTCAATTTCAAGGGAGAAAATTAGCGTTGGAGAGCCTGGGACTAAATTTCAACTGTGCCTTTCTAAATTGTGCATGCAAATGGGCAATTAGACCTGCGATGGGTAATTGCATGCCTAAGTGAACCCTTCCACAAGTAGTTTAGAAGCCGGTTTTGAAGGTTGAATTTGTAGAAGTCCTTATAAATTTCCTCTTCTGCTGAAACAGCCTATGGAATCTCATCCTTAACTTCAATAAGACAACACCGCTCTATTCTAGCTTCTTCCCAGCAAAACTAAAATCATTTGAGGAGGTGAGAAAGGAACATATGAGAAAATAGAATGCTAGATATTAACTAAAATTTGTTTCACATATACAAAGCACTAACATTAAATCATTGTAGAAAAATTTAAAAATCATGTAAGTACATAAAAAAGAATACAAATATAAAATAGAATCATTAGTAAGCCATTTATCTATCCAGAAATAATAATATCAGTATTTCGTCCTTATCTTTTTAACTTATGAATATATTCAGGAATATTCATATGTATAATACTGTAATATACTTTTCCAAATTTAACAATGTATTTTATAATGACTGTCCTTCCATAATCATTTTATGACCCTCACTTTTTTTTCATTTTGATATATCACAATGTATGGAATTGACATCCACATGCTTAATGTTTAGTTTATATCTTAATTTGCAGTGTTATAAAATACATTATTTTTAAAATGCCGTGGTAAATATAAGGGCCCATCTATTTTTGCTTGATTCCCTAAATATTTCTAGGAATTAGTTCCTCTACATGTAATTCTGAATAGTATCATTCTTCTTTATTTTTGTCATATAAATGAAAACTATTTCTTTTTTCCTTATTGTTTTCATTCATGTTTCAGGTGTGATCAGCATCTTATAAAGGTCAGTCTTTCCTCCGCAGCTCATTATTTCTCTGAATGATCTTGTGATCCTATAAAGAACCCTTTCTTTTTTTCAAGCAAGATCCATTAACTTACCACAAAATTACTGTTCCATGGAACACACAATAAAAAACACTAATCTTCCCTTGTACTCTGCCAAATAAAGCAGTATGATATACATTCAGAAATTCATTTAATCATGTGTGCTTTCTTTCTTGTATCCCTATTTACTTAAATCACAAAACAGGAATTAAGTTTCCTCGGAAACTCAGGAAAAATCAAGGACTAGTAGTCCTTGAATAAGTCCTTCCTTCCTTCATCCCTTCTTTCCTCCCTTCCTTTGTCCGTCCTTCCTTCCTTCCTTCCTTCTCTCTAGAGAGATATAGATATATGGAGATATAAATAGATAGATAGATAGATAGATAGATAGATAGATATAGTATCCTTCCAAAATAGATAACCATATGTCCCTTTAAGTGGGATATATGCTTCAGTATTCCCAGTGGAATAACTATAAGTATTTATTTATAGCAAGATTAATATCAGTGATGACATTTTTAAGAGTAATTTAATTTCACAAAGAACTGTGGTCATAGGCTGGGTGATATGAGAGTCAACAGAAGTCTGTTGATCCACAAGGACTCAACAAAGTATAGATGCAAATAGTTAATATCTTATTTAGAAACAAAACTGCATCTACTTTGAGAGATATTTAACCTGACGAAAAGTCATTAGTACATGAAAAACTTGAAATATAAAAGAAATTTAAAAACTTAAGACTTCACTGTTAACATTAAAATTAACAGGATAAAAGCCTCTATTTTATGGGGATTCCACAGAAAGTAATTAGCCTGTTGTTATTGTTTTGGTAGAAGCAGCAGGAATCAAAATTCATCAGGTCTGGAATTTCAAATGAGAATGATTGTTTCATGATATGATAAGCCTATATTAATGCTTTATAAACCACTAGTGGATTATGTGCTTTCAAAAGCTATATCGATAGTGAATTAATTTACCTGATTGATAGAAAATTAATAAGTATTGGCATGACACTCTTTATATTGACTTGAGTTATTCTATTACACAAAATGCTGTATAAATGTTTCGTGAGGTTTTGGGGTTGCTTATTTGTTTGTTTTGATTTTTAACCTTTCAAGAGTTTTACCATTTGAACATCTAATTTAACTAATGGCATATAAATATATATCTTAAAACATAACTGCTACTCATTTTGAAAAAATCAATTTGAAAAATGTACCTTTTGTGTTGTTTATATAAAATTCAGTTCACTCATTCAGCCATCATGTATTGGTTATTTTTATTATTCTTTTTGACAGTCACTTTTTTTTTTTTTAAGATTTTACATATTTGAGAGAGAGAGAAAAAATGAGAGAGCGAGAGCACAAGCTGGAGAGAGGGAGAAGTAGGCTCCCACCAAGCAAGGAGACTGATTCGGGGCTTGATCCCAGGACCTGGGATCATGACCTGAGCCAAATGCAGACACTTAAACAACTGAGCCACCCACGTGCCCCAATATTCGCTTTTAATGAGCATTTTCTGTGCTGAGGAGCAGCTTGTTACAAAAGTATGCTAAGTCCTTTCTGTCCATGTCTCTAGCTTTATCCCATTCCACTCTCTCTGAATTGCCACCCTCAAGCTATACTGGAATTCTTTCAGTTCTTTACTGATGCCAAGTTCTCTCACACTTCAGGAACCATTTTTCCTTCAGCCAACATCCTTCACCCAGCTACTTTTTATTATTATTTATTCAGAAACACTTAACATCCTACTGTAACTTTGGTTTTCCTCCTATGAACTTACATAAATGCTGTATCTGTTTCAGTGTAGAATTTACCACTTTGTATTATTCACTGCTAGACTGTGAGTTCCTGAAAACAAGGGTAACGTTTCTCGTATTTGTCCTTGCATCTTCAGTCCCAAGTAGTACCTGGCAAAAGGACAAATAAATAATTAGTGAACACTCAGGTGGATGAATGAATAGACAGATGAAGCAGTGATATGAGTAAACAGGACACACTTGGGAATTCATAGGTGACAGTGAAAAAAATGTACCAAGTACAGCTGATTCTCATTATTTGCAGTAGCTATGTTCTATAAAGTTGCTGTGAACACTGAATTAGCAAATATGGAATCATGTTTCCTAAGGTAAATATAAGGTTAGCTTCCTGTGAGCATCTGTTCACAACATTTTTGTCAGTTGATCAATGCATATTCTTATTTTACATGTGTCTGTTTGAAGATACTTTATTTTGTATATATCATTAATTTATTAACATTGAATTCACAGTCAAAAACACTATATATAGATCTATAAATGTTATCCACAGACTGGTATTAGTCTTCTCCTGCTGCATAGCAAACTACCATGAATTGAGCAGCTTAAAACAAGATACAGTTACTACTTCAGTCTCCATGGGTCAGGAATCTAAGTTCTGGAGACTGAGACTGAGTCCTCTGCATAGGGTCTCAGTGTGCTATAAGCAAGGTGTTGATTAGGCTGCATTCCTCTCTGGAGCCTGGAGTTCTTCTCCAAGATCATGTGGTTGTTGGAAGACTTTAGTTGCTTGAGTTTGTAGGACTGAGGATACCGTATCCTTGGTTGCCACCCTCAGCCCCTGGATCGTGGCCACATGTTCCTGTGGACTGTCTTACAACATGTCATCTCACTTCTTCGAGGTAAATGGGGAAAGCTCTCTTGCTTCAAATTTCTCTCTTCATGCATGGCCAAAAATCTCTAACACAAGATTCAACAGATTAGGTCAGGTCTACCCAGGATAATCTCCCTTTTGATTAGCTCAATGCCAACTGATTAAGAGTCTTAATTACACCTGCAAATCCCTTTACCTCTGTCATATAATGTAACCTAATTATAAGAGTTATATCCATCACAATCATAAGTTCCACACACACTCAAAGAGGATGTGAATCTTGGAGTTAATCTTAAAACGCTGCCTATAGTTAGGATCCATAGCATTGATCCATGTATGATTCCCTCTTCTGTTTTTTAAAATAAGTTGTTACTATTACTAGTCAATCACAACTTTCCCACTCCTACCAGTTATATTTTTGTACTTACTAATCAGGGGAATCCCAAGGAAGAACTTTTGTGTCCCTGAGTTGGAACATGGCTGGAACTCAGTTTAAGATCTACTCCAGCTAAGACCTTCCAGTGTTTTTGTTTTGTTTTATTGTTTCTTGTTTTTGTTTTTGTTTTGTTTTATTGATGATACATAAAGTGAAATCCAAACTCTTACCTTGGCTTAGAAACCCATATATTGGGACACCTGGATGGCTCAGTTGGTTGAGTGGCTGCCTTCAGCTCAGGTCATGATCCCAGCATCCTGGGATCGATCGAGTCCCACATGGGGCTCCTTGCTCAGCGGGGAGTGTGCTTCTCCCTCTGCCTCTGCCTCTGCCTACCACTCTGTCTGCCTGTGCTCACTCTCTCTGACAAATACATAAATAAAATCTTTAAAAAAAAAAAAAAAAGAAAGAAACCCATATATTATGATGAATGGTATCTGCTTACCTCTCTGATTTTATCTGATAGTACTCTGTCCACTCTTTTTGCCTCTCTCTGTTTCTTGAATATGCTAAGCTTATTTCTGCTCCACTCATTCAATACTGGTTTCTTCTGCATGGCTAACTTCATCATGTAGTTCAGATCACAGATAAACTATTATCTTCCCAGTGAGGCCTTCCTTAAAAACCCTAACTGACAGAGCCACCTTTCTGTCAAAGCATCCTATTCTCATTCCCTAACTAGCAGTTATCGCCATCTGATATGTGTATTGTTTATGTGTTTATTTTCTATCTTCTGCTCTCCCACTTCTATCCCTGGACAAGCCATGGGCTCTTCAAGGTCAAACAATATGTCTCTACTGATTACCAGCCTGTGGCCAGTAATTAGAATAGTGTCTGACAAATAGCAGAAGCTTCATAATTACTTGTTAATAAATGGATTTATAAGAGATTAGACTGTATATTTGTTGTAATCTTGTCTTTGCCACTAATTTGCTATTTGATCTTCGGCAAGGACAAGAGAGTTCTTTCAATGCTTGAAGCACACAAGCAAGAATATTTAGGAATATTTCAATATCCCAGATCTGTTATATATTATTATACATTTTGATGGGAGGAGAAACTGAGGGTCTGTGAGATGAAATAACCCATGATCAGTAAGCAGTGGAGCCAAAATATGAAACTAACTATTTTTGCCCTAAAGGTTCATCTGGCACTGCCATTCAGCAGTCTTGAAAACACCATGATCTTCTACTTCCTTCTAGGATAGACTTTCTCCTAATCAGGCATCTATTATTTTTTATCCTGAACAGCTTTTCTAATTTGCAGAAAGATGGAAAAAAGAATGCACACTGAATATAGATTCTAAATAAAAGAGTTTGGGGACTGCATAATTCACATTTTTCTTCTCTTCTTAAGAAGAAGAAATGAAAGAGTAATAAGCAAAGGTAATATCTACAGAATTATCTTTTCTATATCCCTGATAACTTATACTCCTTAAAAACCACCTAGTTTGTCTTCATCTAAGCATTTTATTTTTCTAATCTCCAACTGTTTTGTGTGTTAAATGGTTTCTAAATGATTTGTAAGGTTGATATTTAAACAACTTTTGCACTGCCTAATCACACAGTTCACTCTTTTGAAATGTCACCTTTTTTTTCCCACTTTCAATATCTTTATTTAGATGTTAAATTATGCTAGCATTGCCAATGCTAATTCAGCTGTAAGCAGCAATTATGTCACATACACCTATGTTATTCTTCTCTTATTCTGATTCAGTGACAAACTGCTTCTCATTTCATTTACTTGGGTTTCTATTTTTTTCCATTTTCTATTTCTCCCATTCCATCCTTTCTTCCTTCCTTCTTTTCCTTATTTTGGTGATTGTTCTTTTGAGTTCCAGGCATGAGTTCAATTTGCTCAAAATTTCCAAAAGTTAACATGTTTCTGGGACACCTAAGAGTCACTGTGACATTAACAATACTGTTTGGGGCTATGGATGAGTAATTGCTTAGTAATACCTGATGTGTCTATGAGAGTCTTGTTCTTGTAAAGCAAATATTCACTGTAAGAATCTGAGGTAGAGCCTATCACTCTAGGAATTTTTGAAGAATGTATATGTTTTCTTTGGTGTCTTCACATAACAGCAAATTCCCTTCCTAATGATAATAACAATAATAACACACTAACCATGGCTAATGCTATGAGGACTATTATTATCTTCAGTTTATAGATGAGGAAATAAAATTTGGTGAGGTTAAGGATTCTTAGCTAATAAGGTGTTTACTCAGGGTTCTGGCAACAAAATTCGGGCTTTCCTACTAAAGGAATCTGAGCTTTTAACCACCAATTACTTTACATGTCCTGGTCTTAGCTGTATTTTCTTTTCTAGCCCTGGTCTGCCTACATAATATTTTTCTTTCTTTCATTCAAGAAACATTTATTAAGCATCTAGAACAATGCAACAGAGATAGGACAATGAATAAAGCTATCAATTTTTAAGCCACTCAAAGGTTACCAGCATGGTAGTGGGAAGCACATAAATAAGCAAGTGGTTAGGTCAGAAACTTATAATTATAGTTGGGCAGTATCAGAGATATTTCCAAAGTCTGTCCAGATTTTAGACTATGTATTGAATTAAAATGTGTTGACAAGGGAAAAGGGGAACAATTGTTGGATGCTTACTGTGTACTAAGTCTTGTGCTAAGTACTTATACTGATTAATACAAAGTTTGTCTGTTTCTTGCTCAGATAAGTTGGTGTCTTGGTTGGACAGCTGTCCTCCAAGCAATGCTCAAACTCCTAGTACCTTAGACCTCTCCAATCTTCAATTCATGATTCTAAGATTTCCCATAGGCCTCCTCTATTTCAGCCAGCATAAATGGGAAAGAAGAAAGGGGAGGAACACATATGAGACACTTTTGTGGACCAGGCTTGAGAAGGACCTTCTATTTCACTGGCTAGAACTCCATCATATGGAAAATTCTGATTGCAGGTAAAGCTGGGAAATGTGGTCCGCCATTGAGCCCAGGTAAGTTTACAAGCAAATACATATATTCGAAGTATGGATCTCAGCAAATGTCAACAAAATTACTGTCTCCAGAATAAAGTTCTAAAAAAGTAAAACTTGAAGGGAGGAGTCAAGATGGCGGAGAAGTAGCAGGCTGAGACTACTTCAGGTAGCGGGAGATCAGCTAGATAGCTTATCTAAAGATTGCAAACACCTACAAATCCAACGGGATATCGAAGAGAAGAAGAACAGCAAGTCTAGAAACAGAAAATCAACCACTTTCTGAAAGGTAGGACTGGCGGAGAAGTGAATCCAAAGCCACGGGAAGATAGACCGCGGGGGGAGGGGCCGGCTCCCGGCAAGCAGCGGAGCAATGGAGCACAAAATCAGGACTTTTAAAAGTCTGTTCCGCTGAGGGACATCGCTCCAGAGGCTTAACCAGGGTGAAACCCACGCGGGGTCAGTGTGGCCTCAGGTCCCGCAGGGTCACAGAAGGATCGGGGGTGTCTGAGTGTCGCAGAGCTTACAGGTATTAGAACGGGGAAGCCGGCTACAGGGACAGAGCCGAGGAGTGAGCTCCAAGCTCGGGGTTACCTTGAACAGGTCGCAGGCTTGGTCAGCTCGGAGCACAGCCGGAGGCCAGGGTGACGGGAGTAATTGGGCGCTGTTCTCTGAGGGTGCACTGAGGAGTGGGGCCCCGGGGTCTCGGCTCCTCTGGACTGGAGACTGGGAGGCCGCCATCTTCATTCCCGTCCTCCAGAACTCTACGGAAAGCGCTCATGGAACAAAAAATCCTGAAAGCAAACCCGAGCGGATTACTCAGCCCAGCTCCTCAATGGAGAAAAACTGAAAGCTTTTCTGCTAAGGTCAGGAACACGGCAGAGATGTCCATTATCACCCCTGCTATTCAACATAGTACTAGAAGTCCTAGCCTCAGCAATCAGACAACAAAAGGAAATTAAAGACATCCAAATCAGCAAAGGAGAAGTCAAACTATCACTCTTCGCAGATGATACGATACTATATATGGAAAACCCAAAAGACTCCACTCCAAAACTGCTAGAACTTGTACAGGAATTCAGTAAAGTGTCAGGATATAAAATCAATGCACAGAAATCAGTCGCATTTCTCTACACCAACAACAAGACAGAAGAAAGAGAAATTAAGGAGTCCATCCCATTTACAATTGCACCCAAAACTATAAGATACCTAGGAATAAACCTAACCAAAGAGACTAAGAATCTATACACAGAAAACTATAAAGTACTCATGAAAGAAATTGAGGAAGACACAAAGAAATGGAAAAATGCTCCATGCTCCTGGATTGGAAGAATAAATATTGTGAAAATGTCTATGCTACCTAAAGCAATCTACACATTAATGCAATTCCTATCAAAGTACCATCCATTTTTTTCGAAGAAATGGAACAAATAATCCTAAAATTTATATGGAACCAGAAAAGACCACGAATAGCCAAAGGAATATTGAAAAAGAAAGCCAAAGTTGGTGGCATCACAATTCCGGACTTCAAGCTCTATTACAAAGCTGCCATCATCAAGACAGCATGGTACTGGCACAAAAACAGACACATAGATCAATGGAACAGAATAGAGAGCCCAGAAATAGACCCTCAACTCTATGGTCAACTAATCTTCGACAAAGCAGGAAAGAATGTCCAATGGAAAAAAGACGGCCTCTTCAATAAATGGTGTTGGGAAAATTGGACAGCCACATGCAGAAAAATGAAATTGGACCATTTCCTTACACCACACACGAAAATAGACTCAAAATGGATGAAGGACCTCAATGTGAGAAAGGAATCCATCAAAATCCTTGAGGAGAACACAGGCAGCAACCTCTTCGACCTCAGTCGCAGCAACATCTTCCTAGGAACATCGCCAAAGGCAAGGGAAGCAAGGGCAAAAATGAACTATTGGGATTTTATCAAGACCAAAAGCTTTTGCACAGCAAAGGAAACAGTTAACAAAACCAAAAGACAATTGACAAAATGGGAGAAGATATTTGCAAACGACATATCAGATAAAGGGCTGGTGTCCAAAATCTATAAAGAACTTAGCAAACTCACCACCCAAAGAACAAATAATCCAATCAAGAAATGGGCAGAAGACATGAACAGACATTTCTGCAAAGAAGACATCCAGATAGCCAACAGACACATGAAAAAGTGCTCCATATCACTCGGCATCAGGGAAATACAAATCAAAACCACAATGAGATATCACCTCACACAAGTCAGAATGGCTAAAATTAACAAGTCAGGAAACAACAGATGCTGGCGAGGATGCGGAGAAAGGGGAACCCTCCTACACTGTTGGTGGGGATGCAAGCTGGTGCAACCACTCTGGAAAACAGCATGGAGGTTCCTCAAAATGTTGAAACTAGAACTACCCTATGACCCAGCAATTGCACTACTGGGTATTTATCCTAAAGATACAAATATAGTGATCCGAAGGGGCACATGCACCCGAATGTTTATAGCAGCAATGTCTACAATAGCCAAACTATGAAAAGAACCTAGATGTCCATGAACAGATGAATGGACAAAGAAGATGTGGTATATATACACAATGGAATACTATGCAGCCATCAAAAGAAATGAAATCTTGCCATTTGCGACGACATGGATGGAACTAGAGGGTATCATGCTTAGCGAAATAAGTCAATCAGAGAAAGATAACTATCATATGATCTCCCTGATATGAGGGAGAGGAGATGCAACATGGGGGGTTAAGGGGGTAGGAGAAGAGTAAATGAAACAAGATGGGATTGGGAGGGAGACAAACCATAAGTGACTCTTAATCTCACAAAACAAACTGAAGGTTGATGGGGGGAGGGGGGTTGGGAGAAGGGGGGTGGGGTTATGGACATTGGGGAGGGTATGTGCTATGGTGAGTGCTGGGAAGTGTGTAAACCTGGCGATTCACAGAGCTGTACCCCTGGGGATAAAAATATATGTTTATAAAAAATAAAATTAAAAAAAAAAGTAAAACTTGATAAGTAAAACTTGATATTAGGCTATCTTCAGAGAGCCCTTGGAAAAACAAAAAGAAAGAAAAGGAAAAAAGAAACAGAGAAGAGAGGGTCCTTGCAAAATTATTTTTAAGGTAGTAATCAACTTGCCTCCATAAGACTTGGAGCTAAAATACTGGGGCATGTGGATGTGTGTGTGGGTTTGTGTATACCCTAGCAGTATGCACTAGAAAACAAAACAAAACCTTAATTGAATATTTATTCCCTAGTTCTTTATATGGATAATTTCATTTGATAATCAAATACAATCATTATTGTCATTTTACTGATAAGGCTCAGAGATGTAAGCAAGTTGGTCAAGGTCACAAAAATAGTAATTAATAAAGCCTGGATTCAAATCCAGATTGTTCTGTGCAAAGTTGATGCTCTTCATTACACCAAGCAGGTTCTATGAAAAGCCTTAAAGAAAATGCATTCCAGCAGAAGCAATACCAGGATGCTTTAGTGTATGGATATTTAACTATTGTTTGACCTTAAAGTCTTAAACAAACCCTAACATCCTACATTAAACTTTCAAACAGTATATAAACAAAAATCCCTACTTCTTTAAAATATGGTAGCACAAGGAACCAGAGTGTAACTGTCCTCAGGCACTCAACTTAGAATAAGAACCTTGTGTTTTCTGCTGAGTCCATTGTAATACTTCAGTAAAGATAACTGCCTCCCTTTTGCCCTGTACCCCATAGCCATATTTGTCATTTGAAAAAAAAAGGAAAAATTATTGAAAACCTAATAGTACATGTTAAAGGAAGGAGAATATCAACCTGAATATTCAGAGATATCTTAAATTTCCATAAGTTATTTCTTTAGGTATTTAAAGACATAGACCACAGAATGCAGAGTTAGAGCTGATAATCATTACTAATTTCGAATAATGTCTTGCAGAATAAAGCATCCAGAAAAGTTTATCTAGAAGTGTCCACCTACCAGAAATCTGTGATGCAGTCACAAAAGTTAAATAGATAATTAATAGATAATTATATAGATAATAGATAATTAAATCGATAATTATAGGCTATTATTTTGTTTTGTTTTGTTTTACCACTTGATAAGAGTATAGTATAGTACTTTATTTGGCTATGCTCCTTTACATCTGCAAACTGAGTGCGCACTCCTCTGATCTGAGAGGCAAGTTGATAGACAGGAGTAGCTCCGTTTCCTGGGTTGAATAGGTCCTTTCCCATGCAGTGGCTGCTCTGAGACAAGGCTGTCTCCCACTCTTATTGCTGTGTTTCCTGAGATTTGGTGAAGAGGATGGGAGGACACAAATAAGTAACTCATAGGGCCAGAATGCATTTTTATGATCATCAGTCTTAGTTCCAAGATCTTGTTTGAAGAAATACAAATGAGAAATATATCCCTTATGAGCCAATGAAGTGCCATTATTTTCCTCCAAATTACCTTGCTATCTTCTCACATAATTCCTCTCACTTTTAATCCATTATTTCTGAGATGATCTTTGCAAAGGCATAGTGTTTATTTGTTTATTTCTTTGCTTGTTCATTTGTTTTTGTTGGTTTTTTATTTTTTTTAAGATTTCATTTATTTATTTAACAGAGAGAGAGAGAGAGATCACAAGTAGGCAGAGAGGCAGGCGGGGTGTGTGGGGGGGGAAGCAGGTCCCCCACTGAGCAGAGAGCCCGATGCAGGGCTCGATTCCAGGACCCTGGGATCATGACTTGAGCCGAAGGCAGAGGCTTAATCCACTGAGCCACCCAGGCGCCCCTTGTTTGTTTATTTTAAAGTTGGGGTCACTGTACTCCGGGTAGCAAATAGAATGGAAGTGACCATGAACCTTCTATCTACTTTCTGTTATGTGATGGCAAGTCTTACAGGATATCACTTACATTTCATAATCTAAATCACTCAGCCTGGAATTAGTGAAAATCCTTCCTAGATTTGTCTGTCTGAGTTTTCCATATTACTGCAAACTTTATTTTTTCTGCAAAGACATAGATTAATAGTTTGATGAGAGAGGATGTTGCCAAAGACTATTTCTTAGACATTATTTCAAATTGCATTGTTAATGGTTGATAAATGAGTTGTGAGTAAGTGAATGCACATATGAGTGAATAAAGTAACTAGGGTCACCCAAAAACTAGAGAACCTTACCTCAGCTGGTGGTGACATGGAGGAAAGGTCCAATTCTGTGTACAATCACTGAGAGAATTACAGCAATTCTCCAATGGGCTGAGAAAGACAGGCTCATTCCTGAGCAGAATAATAATACAAATGCCAACATCTTCCAAAACAAAAGACACCACTACAGCTCCTATTGTAAACACATTGTTTATCTCAAAATACTCCTGTTGATAGCTTGGCATTGGGAATAATCGTTGCATAACAATGCTCTCAAACCGCAAGGGAATGAGTATGAAAAATGAACACTTCACAGATGATAAACATAAATGCAGGCAGCACTTAATATTTTAATTAAAAAAAAAAAACAACTTCTCTTTTGAATTCAAACCTCTAGAAGATTGCTCAGAGATACTCTAATCACTGGAAATACAAGACAAAAAAGTCACCAAGTAGCACTGCTATTTCAGTAACAGATGAAAAAGGAACAAATGTAATGAAAAAATCCAGCTAGCAACACAAGGACTGGGACCATTTTAAAAACTAATAGAAGACAAAGGCATATCACAGCAGATAAATGTAGCCTAATGATGGCTTTGATGAGCCTTTGTCTCTAGCTCTTTGTGCACACTAAAATATGAGGAATTAAAAAAGAGAGAGAGAGAGAGCAAAATAGTGAGAGACTTATCTGTATGTGTCACTAATGAGTGATGAGAACTGGAAAGACAAAGGATGAATTTCAGTGGTTTTGATGGGCCTTTATCAGATATGTCTGTGTGAATTACAAAATATGAGACATGACAGAGAGTAGGAGTGGAGAAAAAGGGAAGAGATAAGTTTGATATGCGAAGAGTAATACATTAAACTTTTTGTGAAAGGAATGTGGGTTGGGAGGGGATGTCTCTCCTGTGGTTTTCACAATAATAATCAGCCATTTGATTATCTAGCAGGAATGTCCCAGAAGGATCTGCACACTGCTGAACATATGTTAAAGCACAGGCCAAAGTCTTCTATAGCAAGGAATCTTCACTATGGCTCCTCAGGGAAATATTCAAGTGATTTACTCAACTAGAGTAAGGGGAGTCACAGACTGTCTAACACAGAGCCATTTCACTTACTTTCACTAGACTGAGTGGAGCCATCAGTCAAGTTGATCTTCAATTTAGTTAATTTTTCATTTCAATCTGACCAATTTTTAAACTAAACCAAAAGTTCAGTTCACGGAAACTACCTGTTTGTGTGGGCATAGCAAAATAGAAGTTATGTGCTTTTGACGATGAAAACACTAATCTGGGTTGGAACACAGGCTGCCCCACCTCCTTGCTGTGTTCTTAAGCCACTTAGCATTTGGAGTTCCATTTTCTTTAACTGTCAGTTGAATATGGTAACACCTAGAATGTAGGAGTTTATAAGAATGGAAAGAAAATGATGTATGTAATTCAGATCACCATGCTATTACTTGGAGTAGAATTTGGGGGTACTTTTGAGTTGCTCTGCATAATAATGAGATAAAAATATGAAGTTGGGGAGTAGAAGAAGATCTTGGTTTGGAGAAAGGACAAACCAAAATAAAATACCTGCCAGTGCCAAGACAAGACTAGGGAAGAAATGCATCTATTAAGGAAATTTAAGGTGTTTGCTTGAGCAAGGGAAGTGAAGTGATAACAGTTTTCATGACTCACTGTGTTAGTTTCCTAAGGCTACTGTAACAAAATGCCACAAACTAGGTGAGCAACACAAATTTACTATTTCACTGTTGTGGTGATCAGAAATCCTGGATCAAGGTGTCAGCAGGGCCATGCTTTCTCTCAAGGTGCCAGGGAAAGATCTTTTCCAGGGCTCCCTTCTAGTTTCTGGTAGTCCTTTAGTTTATGGCAGCATAATTCCAGTCTTGACAAGTGTACACATATATGCTTATCTGTGTCCAAATTTACCCTTTTCTAAGGACACTATTCATTTTGTCTAGTTAGGTCCCACCCTTCTCCAGTATGACTGCATCTTAACTAATCATTTCTACAATGACTCTATTCTGAGCTTAACATCTGAATTTGGACAGACACAATTCAATCCATATAATATTCAGGAATGCTTTATTGGTTGTGGAATTTTTTCTAGAATAAGTAATAAGGTATTCCACCCTACGTGTTGATGGAGAGAAATGATGAGAAGGAAGATGACTGGAGGGAGATTTGAAATGTAGGTTATAACTATGAAATGGCTTCAATGTGTTGATTATAGCGGTAAACAGTCACTGAGCTACTTTATGCAGGCAATAAAACAACTGCAATAAAAAAGGACCTGACCTTTTGAGGATCTTAGGGTGTACTGATGGAGATATACCAAGAGATAATGAAAACGCACTGGAATCTATAGACCAAAATACAATGGGATCCCAGCAGAGTCATTCACGTATTTGCTTTCTTTGATTCTTAATGGTGTTGTAACATGCTGTTTTAGTCCTTAGAACTTATGAAAGAATGGTTTATCACCATAGGCATTTCATGTTTAGAATAGCTTCCTAACATAACCTTTTTAATAAAAATCTAGAAAATTGGCATAAATGCCTCTGCCTATACGGACACCAAGTGGTGTAATTGGGTGTGTTTTTAGGTGTCTGTCATTTTCTGTTTTACCCATTGTCAAGCTCTCAATCACCAAAAATATGAAAACTGAAGTTTTTGTAAAATGTGAATAAAATTCAGATTAGTTCCTCAAAATAACCTTTAATTTTAATGTTAGAATACTATTTGAATATGATTCCTCATGGTGTCATCTCTAATGATTTTGATATATTTATGGAAACAATATATTTTATAATATATATAATTTTATTATACATAACATTTGTAGAAATAATATGTTTTATATTATATGTTATACATAACTTGATTTTTTAGAGTGCTTTTAGGTTCACGGAAATACTGAGATTAAAGTACAGAGATTTCCCATATAACCCTAGCCCTACACAAGTATAACGTCCACCATGATCAATATTCCCACAGGGGTACATTTGTTATGAGTGATGAACCTACTCTGAAGCATCATTAAATTTCAAAGTCCATACATTACATTACAGTTCACTTTTGATGTTGTATATTCTGTGAGTTTGGACAAATGTATAAAGGTGTGTAGCAGAGTGTTTTTATTGGCCTAAAAATCCTCTGTGATTTTCTTATTCATTCCTCTCTCTCACCTCCATGAACCCCTGACAACCACTTATCTTTGTACTATTTCCATAGCATCTTTTACCTTTACCAGAATGTCACATGATTGAAATCATACAATATATAGCCTTTTCACATTGGCTCCTTTCACTTACCATATGCATTTAAGTTTCCTTCATGGTTTGATAACTTTTACTTTTTTAGCATTAAATAATATTTCTTTGTGTGGATTACTACACTTTTTGAATCAATTCATCTACCAAAGGACATCTTGGTTGATTCCATGTTTTAGCAATTATAAATAAAGCTGGTATAAACATTTCTATGCAGTATTATTTTTACTTATATATAAATAAGTTATAAACTTTGGCGGGGGAGTAAATCCTAGAAGTGTGATCCCTGGTTTGTTTGGTAAGAGTATGCTTTTTTTTTTTTTTTTAAACTGTGAAACTGTGGAACTGTTTTCCAAAGTAGCTGGAACATTTTGCGTGTTGCTACAATGAGTGTGTCAGTCTCACTCTCTGAGTGAGAGTTCCTGTTGCTCCACATCTCCATGGGCTTTTAGTATTTGTGGATGTTAACAGTTTGGCAGTTCAGATGTAGTGGTATCTCATAGCTGTAATGTGGAACAGCTTTTCATTATTTGCCACCTGTGTGGTTGGTTCTTGTTAAAGTCTTGGCCCATTTTGAAACCAGATTATTTTCTTATTGTTGAGTTTAAAGAGTTTATTGTGTATTTGGGATGACAATACTTTATCAGATAGGTCTTTAGCAAATATATTCTCCCAGTCTGTGTGTTGACTTCCCATTCTCTTGACTTTGTCTTTCACAGAGCAGTTTTTAATTTTAATGAAGTTCAGTTTACCAGTGATTTCTTTCATAGATTGTATCTTTGGTATTGTATCTAAAAAGGCATCCCTAGGGGCACATGGTGGCTCAGTTGATTAAGCATCTGCCTTTGGCTCAGGTCATGATCCCAGGGTCCTAGGTTCGAGCCTCACACTGAGCTCCCTGCTCAGCAGGGAGTCTGCTTCTCCCTCTGCCTTTGCATCTCTCCCTGCTTATGCTTTATCTCTTGCTAAAATAAATAAAATAAATAAATAAAAAGGCATTCCCAAGATCATATAGGTTTTCTCCTATATTATCTTTTAAGAATTTTATAGTTTTACATTTTACGTTTAGATCTATAACTCATTTTGAAGTAGTATTTGTGAAGTTTGTGAAGTCTGTTGTCCATATTGTTATTTTTATCTATTATTGCATGTGGCTGTTGTTCCAACACATTTGTTGAAAAACTATTTTGCTCCAATCTATTGCCTTTGTTCCTTTGTCAGTGATCAGTTGACTATGTTTATGTGGGTCCATTTCAGGGTTCTATTCTCTATTCTGTTCTATTGATCTATTTGCTCATTTGTCAATAACCTAGTGTCTTGATTACTATAGCTTTATACTAAGACTTGATGTCAAATAATCTTAGTCCTGCAACTTTATTTTCTTCCTTCAATATTCTGTTGGGTATTCTGGGTCTAGTACCTCTCCATGGAAACTTCTAGAATCTCTTGATATCTACAAAATAATTCACTGGGATTTAGATTAGGTTTACACTGAATCTATATATCAAGTTAGGAACAACCAATATCTGACAATTTCAGTCTCCATATCCAAGACATGAAATATATATTTATTTAGTACTTCACTGATTTTATTTATCAGTTCTGTAATTTTTCTCAGTAGATCTTGTATATATTTTGTTAGATTTATAATTATATATTTCATTTTGGGGGGTAATAATGTAAATGGTATTGTGCTTTTATTCTCAAATTCCACTGATTCACGTCTGGTATGTACGAAACTATTCACTATTATATATTGACATTGTATCTTTCAGTATTTCTGTAATGACTTATTTGTTCCAGTAGATTTTTGTCATTTTTTCCATAATTTCTATATAGACCATCATATTATTTATGAACAAGACAGTTTAATTTCTTTCTCCTCAAACTGTATACATTTTATTTCTCATATTTCTCTTATTGAATTAGCTAATGCTTCCAGTGAAGTATTGGAAATAAGTGACACGAGGGGACATCTTACCTTGTTCCTGATCCTTGTGTGAAATATTCTAATTTCTCACCATTAAATGTTATATTAGTATACCTTTTTGTAGATATTCTTTATGAAATTGAGGAAGTTCCCTCTAGTCCTAGTTTTCTGAGAGATTTTTTTTTTTTTTCATGGATAGGTGACATATTTTGTAAAATGGTTTTCTGTATCTGTTGATAATGATTGTGTGATTTTTTTTCTTTCTTAGCTTGTTGATATGATGGATTACTTTAACTGATTTTCAGGTATTGAAATTGCTTTGCCCTTCCTGGGATGAATTTTTTTTTTTTTTAAGATTTTATTTATTTAATTGACAGACAAAGATCACAGGTAGGCAGAGAAGCAGGCAGAGAGAGAGAGAGAGAGAGGAGGAGGAAGCAGGCTCCCGACTGAGCAGAGAGACTGATGTGGGGCTCGATCCCAGGACCCTGAGATCATGACCTGAGCTAAAGGCAGAGGCTTTAACCCACTGAGCCACCCAGGCATTCCCCTGGGATGAATTCTGCAGAGTTGTGCTATATAATTATTTCTGTGCATTATTGGATTTGATTTGCTGTTATTTTGTTGAGGATTTTTGCATGTACTTTCATGAGAGATATTGGTCTGTAGATCCTGTTTCTGGTAATGTATTTCTGTCTTTGCCATTATTTTATTATTAATTATTAATTATTTTATTACTTAGAGAGAGACACAGCAAGAGAGGGAACACAAGCAGGGGGAGTGAGAGAGGAAGAAGCAGGCTTCCCGCTGAGCAGGGAGCCTGATGTGGGGCTCTATCCCAGACTCTGGGATATCCCAGACCCAGTTCTATCGCAGACCTGAGCCAAGGACAGATGTTTAACATCTGAGACACTCAGGACCCCCCCCTTTTTTAAAGATTTTATTTATTTGAGATAGAGAGCACACAAGATGGGGGAAGGAAGAATAAGGGAGGATGGAGAAAGGGAATTTCAAGCAGACTCTGTGCTGAGCCTGGAAGCTGACATGGGACTTGACCCTGAGATCATAACCCAAGCCAAAATCAGGAGTCAGATGCTTAAGTGACTGAGTCACCCTGGCACCCTGGTGTTAGGGTAATTCTTGCTTCACAGAATGAATTAGGAAGTATTCCCTTGCTTCTGTGCTCCAGTTCTATAAAATTAGAATATCTCCCTTAGTATTTTGTAGAATTCACCAGTGAACTCATCAAGGTCTGGTGCCTTCTGTTTTATAAAGTTATTAATTACTGATTCAATTTTTCTATAGATATAGACATATTCAAGTAGACTATCTCTTCATGTATAAGATACAGCAAATTGTCTTTCAAAGGATTGTTCTATTTCATCTAGATTATCAAGTTTGTGGGCACAGAGTTCTTAATAATATTTCTTTGTTATCATTTTATTATCTTTTTGACCTGTAGTGATTTCTCCTATTTTATTTCTGATATTATCTTTTTGGAAAACTAGCTTTTTAAAAGAAAAAAAAAAACTTTATTTCTTATTTTCAATTTAATTGTTTTTTTGCTCTAATTCTTATATTTATTCTTCTTACTTTGGATTTAGTTTGCTCTTTTTCTAGTTACTTAAGTTATAAACTTAGAAGATTGATTTTAGATCTTTCTTCTTTTCTAAAATATGCTTTCAATAATATAAATTTCCCTCTAAGCACTGGTTTTACTACATCCAACCCAGCTTGGCAAATTGTCTGGCGGTCTTTTTGTTATTGTTAAGTTCAAAATATTTTAAAATTTCTCTTGAGATTTCTTCCTTGACTCATATGTTGTTTAATCTTCATACATTTTAGAATTTTTCTGTTACCTTTTTGTTATTAATATTTTTATTTAATTCTATGTTGTCTGGGAACAGATGTTATATGGTTTCTATTCTTTTAAATTTGTCAAGGTGTGTTTTATTAGCCAGAATAAGATGTATGTTGGTGAATATTCCATGTGAGCTTGAGAAGAATATGTATTCTTGGATAATGTCATCCATAGATGTCAATTATACCCAGGTGACTAATAGTGATGGTGCATCCAACTATGACCTTACTGATTTTTAGCCTGCTGGATCTGTCCATTTTTTATATAGGCATGCTGAAGTCTCCAACTATGATAGTAGGTTATTTATTTCTTCTTGAAAATCTACCAGTTCTTGCTTCATATAGTTTTATGCTCTGTTTTTAGGGGCATACACATTAAATTGTTGTTTCTTCTTGGAGAATTTACTCCTTTATCATTTTATAATGCCCTCTTTTATCACAAATAACTTCCCTGCTTTGAAGTTGGCCCTGGCTGAGATTTATGGAGCTGCTGCTGCTTTCTTTATATTAGTGTTAGCATGGTATATTTCCCCCATCTATTTGTTTTTAATCTGTATCTGTCTTTATATTTAAAGTGTGTTTGGTTTTTGTAGAAAACATATAATTGTGTCTTTTTTTTAACTACTCTGATAATCTCTGTCTTTTAATTAGTGTTTTTAGAACATCAGCATTCCAAGTGGTTATTTATATAGTTGGATTAATAGCTACTATATTTGTTACCATTTTCTCTTTGTTTCTAATTCTTGTTCTTATTTTTGTCTCCACTCTTTTTATGCTTTTTGTGATTTTAATTGAGCATTTTATATGATTTCATGCTCTCTCCTTTCTTAGCATGTCAGATACTTTTTTTTTTAAGTTGGGTAAAGTTATAATACATTTATAACTAATCCAAGTTCACTTTCAAGTAACACTATAACTGGTGGACATTAACAAGATGGTGAAGTAGTTTAATACTGTATTTCTCCCAAAGAACACTGATTCTGACAATTACTCATGGATTGACAATCATGGGAGTCTAGCAAAGAAGTTCCAACACACAATATGGAAAAAAAAATTTTTGAGTTTTGGGAGCACGTGGGTGGCTCAGTCGGTTAAGCATCTGACTCTTGGTTTTAGCTCAGGTCCTGATTTCATGGCTTGTGGGATCCAGCACCTCACTGGGCCCTGTGCTCAGCAAGAGTCTGCTTGGATCTTCTCTCCCTCTGCCCCTCCCATCATGCTCTCTCTCTCAAATAAATAACTAAATCTTAAAAAAAAAAAAGTCTGAGTTTGGACACATTGAAGAAATTAGGGGGAACAGTTTCACTTTACTCATATCATCCTACCCCAAGCCAGCACATCTCAGTGCCCAAAGAGAACTTCTAAGCCTATAATTTCCCCATAAGGAAAAGTGAGAGTTTATGAGTGAGTGCCTGCCATCCCCAGTTGTGTGGGACCCTGCCAAAGAGGCCTACTTTCTTCTTACCCCATCTATAATACTGAGGTGTGCTGCATACCTAGAGTATAGTACAGGGCTGGGAAAACAGCAGCCAGGATTCCAAGGACATCAAAGAGATGTGGATCTTACTAATTGTTTTGTGGAACTTATCAGGAAGCACACCCACAAGCTTCTAGGTCATCTCACTGGCAAATCTGCCCAACAAGCCCACAGATACCACCAATATTCTGCATGCCTTACCCTCACACACACATGACCAGCTCCCTGCACACACCTGATATTAGTGAGTATGAGATTTTACAGATATTTAGTTAGCACACTCAGAAAGTTAGCATAAGTCTGCAGGTGTGGGAGAAACCAGACAAACTTGAACTTTCAGAACCAACCTGGGAAAAGCAAACTGGAGATTGTTGGCACCCAGCCAGACTTTGCAGGATCCAGAGAAGAGATATAATATTTAGAATTTCCCGCAAAGAGGGAATAAGAAATATGGAGTAGGCATATCCATAGGAAGGATCTGAGAACACCTCAAAATCCCTGGCAGGGCTTCAGAATGCACTTTTTTCCTAAAGCCAATCAGTATAGACTGGAGGAGTTGGTTGCTTTTTCAGTCGCAAAGAAAACAACAGAAGACTTCAAGGAACATAAAAATCAAGGAAACATATCAACACCAAAAGAATGTGATTTCCCAGTAATGACCCCAAAGAAATGAAGACATTTGATTTGCCTGATGAGTAGTTTTTTTAAATAAGCTCCGTTAGCTATACAAAAACAAAGACAATTTAATGAAATAAAAAAACTAATACATAATCTTAACAAGAAGTTTAATGGAGAAATAGACATGATAAACAGGGAACCAAAGAAAATTCTAGAGCAAAGGAATACAACAAATGGAATTTAAAAATGCAATAGTGTCAGTAGCAGACTTGATACAATGGAAGAAAACAATCTGTAGTCAAAGATAGATTGTTTGAAATACTTCAGAGAACAAAAACAACAAAGTGAAGAAAGCCTATAGAAATTATAGGATACCATAAAATGAAACAATCTACATATTTTGGAATCTCAGAAAGAGAAGAGAAGGAGAAAGGGGTAGAAAGCTTATTTAAAGAAATAATGGCTGACAATACCACAAATCTGGGGAAACATATGGATATCCATATTCATAAAGTTCATAGATCCCCTAAAAGAACAACCCAAAGAAATCTTCTCCAAAATGATTTGTAATAGAACTATCTACAATCAACGACAAAGAGAGAACGTTAAAAGCATCAATATTTAAAACAAACAAAAAACAAACAAACAAAAACTCTTCTTCACGTACAAGGGAAGGAACCCTCTTAAATCTATCACCAGAAACCTGGCAGACTAGGAGAGAGTAAGATGATATATTCAGAGCGCTGAAAGAAAAAAAAAAAAAAAGTGCCAACCAAGAATACTTTGTCTGACAAAACTATGCTTCAGTAATGAAGGACAGATACTGCTTTTCCCAGACAAATAAAAGCTGAGGAAGCTTATCACCACTAGACTTGCCTTACAACAAATGCTGAAATTGCTAATTACGAACATAAACATATAAAACATATTGGCAAGTATGTAGTAAAAAAAAATTCTAGACTGCAATATGGTGGTATGTTAATCACTTTACTATAAAGGTTAAAGAACAAAAGCATTAAAATAACTATAGCTACAATAATTTTTAATGTATACACAATATAAAAAGACAAATTATAAAATAAAACATAAAACGTTGTTAAGAGTAAAAAAATTGTCTTTGTATGTGATCAAAGTTAAGTTTATTATCAGTTTAAAATAGACTATTATAATAATAAGATGTCTTATGTAAGCCTCAGAGTAGCCACATAACAAAAACCTACAGCAGATCTACCAAATATAAAGAGAAGGAAATCAAAGGAAACCACTATGGAAAATCATCGGTTCACAAAGGAAGAAAGCAAAAAAGGAATAAAGGAACAAATAAGTGACTAAACAGCCAGAAAACATTTAATAAGATGACATTAGAGAATCCTTACCTATCAGTAATTACTTTTAATGTAAATGGAGTATATTCTGCATCACAAGGTATGCAGTGACTAAATGCATAAAGACAAACTCAACTATATACTGCCAATAAGAGATACACAGCTTCCAGGACACACATAGATTAAAAGTGAAGGAATAGAAGGAGATATCACTTCCAAGCAGAAACCAAAAGATAGCAAAGGTGGCTATATTAAATCAGATAAAATTAAATTTAAGTCAAAAATTTTGATAAGAGACAAAAGATCATTATATAATGATAAAGGGGTAACTAAGGCATCAAGCAGATAAAACAGTTCTAAAAATTTATGGACCCAACATTGAACACGTAAAAATATTAAGTAAATACCATTATGAAGGGAGAAACAGACAACAATCAATAATAATAGCGAACATTACTTCCTCACTTTCAACAATAAATACATTATTCAGACCAAAAGAATCAAGAAAAATAAATTGGACATAAACCATATTATAGACTAAATGGACCTAAAAGACATATACAGAATATAAATACAATGGCAGCAGAATGTACATTCTTCTCAACTACACATAAAACATTCTACAGAATAGATCAGATGTTAATGCACAAAACAGTGTATCAAAGAAAAAATTGAAAAGAAATAAAGATATCATGGAACAAATAAAAATGAAGTACACCATAACAAAACTGATGGGATATAGCAAAAGTGGTTCTAAGAAGGTAATTGACAGTGATAAATGACTATATTAAGTAAAAAAGAAAGATCCCAAATAAAGAACTTTACATCTCAAAGAACTAGAAAAAGAGGGGAAAAAATCCCAAAATTAGCAGAAAGAAGGAAATAACAATGACAAGAACAGAAATAAATCCAAAAGAGAACAGAAAAATAATAGAAAATAATCAATGAAAATAAGAGCATTTTGTAACAGGTAAACAAAGTTGACAAATCAGTGCTGGCCTAAGAAAACTGAGAGAACACAAATGAATAAAATAAAAAATGAAAGAACGCCATGACAATGGATACTACAGAAATACAAAATATCCTGAGATATCAATGAACAATTATATGTCAATAAATTATATGACTTAAATAAATTGATAAATTCCTAGAAACATACAACCTACTAAGAGTGAATCAATCATGAAGAAACAAAAACTCTGAATGCACAATAATGTGTCAAGAATTGGGATCCATAATCAAAAACCTTTCAACAAAGAAAAGCTCAGATCATAATGATTTTACTGGGAAATTCTACCAAAAGTTTGAAGAAATAATTCAAATCTTCCTCAAAGTCTTGCAGAAAATTGAAGAAGAGGCAACACTTCCAAATTCATTTTATGAGGTCAGCATTACCCTGATACCAAAGCCAGAGAAGTACAAAATAGGGAAAGGAGAATACAGGCTGATATCCCTGAAAAACATAGACAGGAAAAAAAACTCAACATATCATTAGCAAACCAGATTAAACAGAACATTAGGAGGATTACACATCGTGATCAATTTGGATTTATTGCTAGGATGCAAGAATGGCTCAATATAAATAAATCAATAAATGTGATACACGAGCATTAACAAAAGGAAAAATAGAGATTATATGATCACCTGAATGGATATAGATATAACATTTAAAAAAGTTCTCCATCTTTTCATGATAAAAACTTTAACAAATTGGGCATAAAAGAAATGTACACAAACACAATAAGGTTAAAGATTGTAATCCCACAGCTAACATCAAACTTAGTGTGAATAGCTGAAAACATTTCCTCTAAAACCAGGACAAGACAAGGATGCCCACTCTTGCCACTTCTATTCAACATCACAGTAGAAGTCCTAGCCAATGCAATTAAGCAAAAGGAAAAAGAAAGAAAATGTATTTGAATAAGAAAGGAAGAAGTAAAACTGTATATCTTATGTTTAAAAAAAATTCTAAAATTCAGCTGGAATCAGAAATACCCTGAATAGCCAAAGCAATCTTGAGAAAGAAGGACAAAAGTAAAAGCATATCTTGATTTCAAAATATATTACAAAGCTATAGAAGTCAAAACAGTATGATCCCAGCATAGTAACAGACACATAAACCAATGGAACAGAATAGAGAGGCTAGATATAATTCCATGCATTTGTGTTCAACTAATCTTTGACAAAGGCACTAAGAACACACAATGGGAAAATCATAGTCTCTTCAGTTAAAGGTATTGGCCAATGTGGATATCCACATGCTTAAAGAATGAAACTGGATGCCTACCTTACACCACTCACAAAAATTAATGTTGGTGGAAATATAAATTGGTACAACCATTATAGAAAACAGTATGGAGGATCCTTAAAAAATTAAAAACATAAGTGTGATATGATCCACCAATCCCATCTCTGAACATTTATTTCAAGGAAATGAAATCTGTATCTTGAAGAGATATCTGCCTTCCCATCTTTTCTGCAGTATTATTCAGAATAGCAGAAATGAGAAAAAAGCCTAAGTGTCGACAGGTGAAAGGATAAAGAAGATGTGGTTCTGCATGTATGTGTATGTGTATGTATGTGTGCAATATATAAAACATACATATATTTATATATAATATACATACACATTATATATATGGCATGCACTATATATTTATATATATATATGTATGTGTGTGAGTGTATCTATATCTATATCTAGATATAGATATAGATATAGATATAGATATAGATATATATCATAGTGTTCAGTCATGAGAAAAAAAATTTCCATTTACAACAGTAAGGATGGACCTAGAGGACATTGGGTCTATGTGAAATTAGTCAGATGAAGACAAATACTGTATGATCTCATTTATCACAAGTAGAATTAAAAAAAAAAGTCAAACTCATAGAAACAGAATTATGCAGTGGTTACCAGGCCCTAGAGGTTGCAGGAGATGGGGAGATGCTATTTAAATGGTATAAGCCTTTAGTAATAAGATGAATAAGCTCTGAAGATCTAATGTACATCATGGCAATTATAGTTAATAATACTGTGTTGTATAATACAAATTTTCTAAGAGAGTAGACTTTAAGCATCATCAACACAAAATAAACAAAAAAGTAACTTTGTAAGATGATGATTATGTTAATGAACTCGATCATGGTAATCATTTCACAAAATGTATCTGTCAAATCATCATTTCTTATACTTTATATGTATATTATATATATTACATATATATATCTATATATACACACACAATTTATTTGTCTATTATATCCTTAAAAAATTGAAAATAAAAAGTGTGATTGGGAATGGCTGAATGGGGGGGTGTAAGTTGCTATTTTGAAACAGGTGGTCAGAAAAAGCCTCATTAACAAAGTGATATTTTAACAGATGTTGGAAGGAAATGAAGAACTTAGCTATAAGACAGATCTGAGAGATGAACATTTCAGGCAAAGGGAATAGGCAGCAAAGTGCTTGGCATGGTCTGCAAAGAGCGCAGTGCTGCTAGAATGGAGCAAATTGTGGGGGTGGGGGAGAGAGAAACAAAATATGAAATGGGGGAACTATGATAGATTGGTCATGTGGGGTCTTGGTGGCCACTGAAGGATTTCTGAGTGAGTTGGAGAGTCAGTGCAGAGTTTCAAGCAAAGATATGGCATGATCTGTCTTACATTTTAAAAAAATCATCCTTCTGAAAGTGGGGATTAAAAGCAGGGATAATGCAGGCAAAACATGATGGTTTGGACCAAGTGATATAGCATTAGAGAAGGTAAAAGCTGGTTTAATTACAAGTATAATTTAAAGGCAGAGTCAAGAGATTTTCTCTTAGAGTGGATATTAGTGATTATTTTATTTTATTTAAGAAAAATAAAAAAAAATATTTTAAATACCTAAGGTTATATGAGTTATCATAAAGGAGAGACTTCTGTAACTTTCATAGCACAATTACCTAAAAGGTAAAGTGAAAAAAGAAACAAAGTGTAGTGTTTGCAGTGCCTGCATCATAACTTTATATTTTATATGCCTAATAAATATGCATTTTAAAAAATAACACCCCACTGCTTCACAGGTAGTGTGAGTACTTCATAATGACAAAATTCATAATTCCTCCTTCTTATCCCTTATATCATCGCTGTCTTTCATTTCATTTATATATAAGCATTCATATAAATATACACACATATTATTAAATACATTCTTGCTCTTATTGTTTTGACCAAACTATTACCTGTTAGGTTTAATCAAGAATGAGAAAAAATAAATTTATTTTACTTTCACTTACATCTCCTCTTTTTTCTTTCTCTTTCTTTTTTTTACATTTTTTTTTTTGTAGATCCAAGTTTCTAACTTTTATTAGTTTCCTTCTCTCTAAAAAATTTCTTTGGGGTGCCTGGGTGGCTCAGTGAGTTAAAACCTCTGCCTTTGGCTCAGGTCATGATCTCAGGGTCCTGCGATCAAGTCCCGCATCGGGCTCTCTGCTCAGCAGGGAGCCTGCTTCCTCCTCTCTCTCTGCCTGCCTGCCTCTCTGCCTACTTGTGATCTCTATCTGTCAAATAAATAAATAAAATCTTTAAAAAAAAAAGAAAAAAAATTCTTTCAACATTTCTTGCAAGGCAAGTCTAATCTCAATTTTTGCTTCTCCTTTTCAGGAAAGTTTATTTTCATTCATTTTTGAAAGACACTTTTACTGATACAAAAGTCTAGGTTGGAGATTTTTGTTTTGTTCGTTTGTTGTGTCATTGAACACTTTGAATATTTTTTTCTACTCTCTTCTTGCTTGTGCAGTTTCTGAGGCAAAGTTGGATGTAATTCTTCATTCCTTTATAAGTAGAGTGTTACCCACCTCCTCTCATGTCTCTGGATTCTTTCAGGACTTTTTTCTTTCTCTTTCATTTTCTGTAGCTTGAAATAATATGCCTAGGTATAATTTTGGGTGGGGGGTTGGGTTGTTTGTTTGTTTTTTTTAATTTTATTTTTTTTCTGTGTTCCAAAATTCATTGTTTATGCACCACAACCAGTGCTCCATGCAATACGTGCCCTCCATAATACCCACCACAAGGCTTACCCCCATCCCCCCCAAACCCTCAGTTTCTCAAAGTCCACAGTCTCTCATGGTTTGTCTCCCCTTCCAATTCCCCCCAACTCACTTCTCTTCTCCATCTCCCAATGTCTTCCGTGTTATTCCTTATGCTTCACAAGTAAGGAAAACAGTATGATAATTGACTTTCTCTGCTTGACTTATTTCACTCAGCATAATCTCTTCCAGTCCCATCCATGTTGATACAAAAGTTGGGTATTCATCCTTTCTGATGGAGGATTAATACTCCATTGTATATATGGACCATATCTTCTTTATCCATTCATCCATTGAAGGGCATCTTGGTTCTTTCCACCATTTGGTGACTGTGGCCATTGATGCTATGAACACTGGGGTACAGATGGCCCTTCTTTCACTACATCTGTATCTTTGGGGTAAATACACAGTAGTGCAGGGTCATAGGGAAGCTCCATTTTTAATTTCTTAAGGAATCTCCACACTGTTTTCCAAAGTGGCTACAACACAACTTGCATTCCCACCAACAGTGTAAGAGGGCTCCCCTTTCTCCACATCCTCTCCAGCACTTGTTGTTTACTGTCTTGATGATTTTGGCCATTCTAACTGGTGTATGGTGCTATCTCAGTGTGGTTTTGACTTGAATCTCCCTGAGGGCTAGTGATGATGAACATTTTTTCATGTGTCTGTTAGCTATTTGTATGTCTTCTTTGGAGAAGTGTCTGTTCATGTCGTCTGCCCATTTTTTGATTTGATTATCTGTTTTTGGGTGTTGAGTTTGAGGAGTTCTTTGTAGATCTTGGATATCAGCCTTTTGTCTGTAGTATGATTTGCGAGTATCTTCTCCCATTCCATGGGTTGCCTCTTTGTTTTGTTGACTGTTTCCTTTGCTGTGCAGAAGATTTTGATCTTGATAAAGTCCCCAAAGTTCATTTTCACTTTTGTTTCCTTTGCCTTTGGAGACATATCTTGAAAGAAGTTGCTGTGGCCAATGTCGAAGAGGTTACTGCCTGTGTCCTTCTCTAGGATTTTGATAGATTCCTGCCTCACATTGAGGCCTTTTATCTATTTTGAGACAAGTGTTAAGATACAGAGTCATATTGATATGAAAACATTAATAGTAGGGAATCTTAACACACCACTCTCAGTAACAGACAGATCATCCAAGCGGAAAATCAATAAAGAAACATGAGCATTGAATGACACATTGGACCAGATGGACCTCATAGATATATAGAGAACATTCCACCCTAAAACAACAGAATACTCATTCTTCTCAAGCGCACATGTAACTTTCTCCAGAATAGACCACATACTGGGTCATAATTCAGGGCTCAACTGATACCAAAAGATTGAGATTATTCCCTGCATATTCTCAGACCACAGTGCTTTGAAACTGGAACTCAACCACAAGAAAAAGTTTGGAAGGAATTAAAACATTTGGAAGCTAAAGACCACCCTGCTTAAGAAAGTTTGGATTAACCAGGAAATCAAAGAAGAACATAAACAATTAATGGGACCACTTTGGTCCAAAACCTGTGGGATATGGCAAAGGTGATCTTAAGGGGGAAATACATAGCCATCCAAGCCTCCCTCTAAAAAACTGGCAAATCCAGAATACACCAGCTCCCTTTACATCTTAAAGAACTGAAGAACCAACAACAAATTAAGCCAGGAAATCAAAGAAGAACATAAACAATTAATGGGACCACTTTGGTCCAAAACCTATGGGATATGGCAAAGGCGATCCTAAGGGGGAAATATATAGCTATCCAAACCTCCCTCTAAAAAACTGGCAAATCCAGAATACACCAGCTCTCTTTTTACATCTTAAAGAACTGAAGAACCAACAACAAATTAAGCCAACCCCACACACAAGAAGGGAAATAATGAAGATTAGAGCAGAGATCAATGAGATAGAAACTAGAGATACAGTAGAACACATCAACGAAACTAGAAGCTTTTTTTTTTTTTTTTTTCTTTTCTTTCTGTTGTTACGTTTTGTTTGCTTTTATTCTGCTTGGTGTTTTCCGAGCTTTTCATATCTGTGGCTCTGTCTTGGACATTAATTTAGGAGAAATTCTCAGTCATTATTATTTCAAATATTTCTTCTGCTCCTTTCTCTCTTTCTGGTATACTATGCATATTCTACATCTTTTGTTCATATCCCATCAAAGGTATTCTTGCTTTCTGTTACAGTGCTTTGATGTCTAACACTTATTTTTGGTCCTTTTCTAGGATTTTTATCTCTCTGCTTATATTGCTCATCTGTTCTTGTATGTTGCCTTCTTTATCTGTTTGAGCACCTAGCATATTAATCATAGTTTGAAGTTACTAGTCTGTTAATTCCAACATCCATGTCACATATGGCTCTGATGCTTACTTTATCTCTTCAAATTGTGAGTGTGTATGTTTTTCTTGAAGTATGTCTTGTAATTTTTTTTCTTGACAGTGTTGTATGACACATCAGGTGAAAAGAACTGCTTTGGTGATTTAGTGGCAAGGTGTGATGGGGAAATATCCTGTCATCCTATTATTAGGTGTCATTGTTTTAGTAGGCCTATCCCTCTGTTCTGTGAACTTCACAAGTATTTCTTGGTTTTGTTTGTTTTCTCCCTCCTTGGCTGGGAAAGGATCACAAAAGTGGACTAGAATTGTGTATGTCCCTTCAGCAGGTTAGTTAGACCATGTTAATTCCCTTGTCAGGTAAGGTACTAGTTAACTAGTTTCTCATGAGGACAGGCCTTGTTAAAAAGAACAAAGTGCACTGGTATATTTCAAAAGAGTTCCTTTTTCCCTTTCCCTCCTGAAAGCATGAGAGGAATTTTCTTTGCCTTTTATGGTGAGATCCTGATCAAGTTTTTTATGTAATCTCACAAAAGTGTATAGCTCTGGGTCCCTCTGACATTTTTAATTCCCAGGCGTGTCTATACTGAGACTTCAGCAATTCAGTTATGGTTCAGGTTTTTCTACCTGGGCACTGGCTCACTGCTCATGAGTCACTGCTCCTGTAAGTCGTGACTCCCTGAATTCACAGGTCTGTCTCTCTAGTCATGAGGGCACCCGTTTGCCCTCTACCCTCACATCTCTTACAGATGGAGGAAGAGTTGTGATTTTCAGGCTCTTCAGCTTTTTACTTGCTATTATAATGGAGTGGTGACTTTGAAGATCCTTCTTTCCTTATAGGCAGAACTGGAAGGAAAAAAGAGTGTGTGTTTGTGGCGGGGTGGAGGGGAAGGTTATGTGTAACTCTTTTTACATTAGACTTTCTTTCTTAGGTGAACTGAAGATAAGAGGTTTCAGCTAAATTTCTATGGTGCTTAATATACAAACAAAGGCAATCCGATGGAGAAGAAAGTAAAAAGGCCTTTAATGTTACATATTTATACAGTAATCCCCCCTTCCTGCAGTTTATCTTTCCATGGTTTCAGTTACCCACAATCAACCACTTTCTGAAAGCAGATGACCCTCCCTTATGACCTATTGTCACAACGTCCACAGTAACCTAACACTGTCACAATGCTTACATCATTCACCTCTCTTTATCTCATCACATTGACATTTTATCATATCACATCATCACAAGAAGATATTTTGAGAGCAGAGACCACATTATATAATTTTTATTACAGTATATTGTTATAATTGTTCTATTTTATCAGTATTATATTAATTTATTAGTGTGCCTAATCTATAAATTAAACTTTGTCATAGATATGTATGTGTAGGAAGAAACAGTAAGATGGCTCCAGTACTATATTTAAACAGTATATGTAGGCACCCAATGGGGGTTTTGGAACATCTCCTCTGTGGATAATTAGGGAACTATGCTATGTGGTTTTGAGTGTCTTGATTCTCCATGTACAAACCATGTATGATTTATGCAAATTTTATTAGTGTTTCCCAAGCTATCCTTTTTTCCTTGGAATAATGAAGAAAATAATGCATACCTTACAGTTTCAGTGGCCCATTTAACCCTCACAATAATAAAAAGTAAGTGAGGTATCTTTTGGTGCTTTACAACCAGCATACAATGATTATTATTAGTTTTTGCTACTCTCCATCCGACCTCCCTCCTCTGAATCAAAACCCCCCTTCACACAACCACCCTGTTCCCTCACATACCCCTACAACTTTCTTTGACTAGTAGTTAGGAAATTTCAGCCGTTATTTTGTGTTAGATTGAAGCATTTTAGTTCACAATAAATATAGTTTGGAAGCAAGTTGTGATTACAAGGCTGCCCTTTGGGCTAGTGAAGCTGAAAGGCCAGCACTGAACCACCATATGGGCTGTGCTTGGAGGGGCCTGTTGGAACCATGCATTTAAGTCCATTTCTTCCTGAGAACAATTAGATGAAGCCATCTAATTCTTCCAGGAGCTTTGAAAATGATCACCTGTTGGACCCAAACTCAGGGTAAATTGCTTTCATTTGAATACGATTTGGAATTTGTTCAACTAATCACAGTCTGTTAATTGCATTTTGGAGGAAGAAAGAAATTGAATGAAGCAACTGGTCCTTGTTAGATTCGAGCCAGCCATGGGATTCAGCATGTGGCTACAGCATTCTACCTTGTTAATCTCAATAAAAGGCAGACTTTGCAAGCTGTAATAATTAAATTCCCCTTTAAAAAACAGAGTAAGTTCTGTAGGGGAACATGTTATGCTATACTGTATCAGATTTATGTATATTATATGTCCTATTTACATTAACCATCTTCTTTATCCAAAAATGCTAGTTACCAATAATCTTATGTACCTTCATTATCCAGGACCAAAGACACATGCTGGTTTTTCACTTTGGCAAGAGAGGGAATTTTGAATATAATAATAACACCATGCTCCACAGTTTTCCTAATAAATTTTTTCTCTAGTCTGAAACAAAGTTATCATGCTAGTTTGAATACCAGCTGTGCCAACTTTGTAGTTGAGTAAACTTGGTAAAAATATACCACTTCTTAAAATCTCTATCTGAAGTGAACAGTTCTTATTTTTAGAGATATGATGGGACGAAGCTAAAAAGTTTGTATAACACATTTAGCATAGAGTTTAACCCACAGTTAGTAATAGTAGTATAGTGCTATTAAACAGAAGCAGGGGTAGTAGTAAAGATGTACTTATACCACATTATTATTTGGATGAGTAAAATCCATCCCAAGTCTGATTTCCTTCTTTCCTCTCAAATATCTATATTGATTAATTTATCATCAATCTCTGCTGACTTTTTTCTAAACAGTGATTTTATTTAGTACCCATGATTTGTATATAAAATAAAAATGATCATTGTCTTTAAAAAGATTATAATGCATTTTAGGTGATGTGAATAATATATACTGGTACCAACAAAATGGAATTACTTAGTAGTTACTGTTTCATTCCTATAAATATAAGACCAGATGCCTAAAAACACTTACAGATACAGTATCAAGAAGAGAACAAAAATGATCTATAGCCCCCAAATTAAAAGATTGTTGGAAAGTAGTTTTTACTTGGTTTGTTTGTTTGTTTGTTTGTTTTTTAACAAAGATCCCAAATCTGAGTACTCTAAGTGAAATTTGCCCACATATTCTGAACAGAGGAGCTGGATTCACAACACAGCTCAGGATGACAGGTGATAAACACCCACCTGTTCTGAGAAGTGCTTGATATATCACCTCTGAACTTGCTGAGAGGTGTCCAGAATCATTCCAGAAGCTCTCACTAGCCCATCCATCACATATTGCCAAGCTATGTACAAATGGCTAAAGTTTTATTGCAATGACAAAGATAAGAGGATTTCTTGAATGGGTTTCATAGGAGCAGAAAACACTCTAATGCTTCCTCCACTGCAGTCATTGTGAACTAGATTTCTCAGTTCCTGAAAGTAAAAGTGATCTCATGATTGAACAGCTATGTGGCATGCTAAAGATACTGTCCCACTGATGCAAAAGAAAGATCTAGCAAAGCAAATGGAATATAGGATTGGGGAAGAGAAAAGCTCTGTCATATTGAACCTTAAGGAGTTTCTCTCATTAACAACCTGGTTGTATAATCAATAACACACAAATAGAAACAATTCAAATTGCTGTTTTCATTTAGCATTATAAATAGTTTTTCTCACTTAATATTATTTTTTAAATCAATTCCTCTCCTGTTGCACTTGAAATTTTTTATAATTTTTTGCCATTAAAGATTAAGGTATAGGGTGCCTCGGTGACTTTGGCTCAGGCCATGATCTCAGGGCCATGGGATTGATCCATCAATCCATTGAGCCCTGGGCTTAGTGGGGAGTATGCTTGTCCCTCTCCCTCTGCTCCCACTTGTATTCTCTCTCAAATAAATAAATGAGGTAATTTAGAAATTTTGGTATGCGTGAACAAATATATGAGTAATAATTATTCAGCATTTCTGATTATTTCCTTTGCATGAATTACAAGGCCCAAGGCTATGACCACTTTTAAAGATCTGGATACATATCGTCAATCTGCTCTCTGTAAAGGTTACAATAATTAGAGGTGTCATGAGGTTATACTAATCTTAGGTTCCAGCAGCACTATATGATTGAGCCACCACATCATGGGAAGAACACTGTAATAAGTGGGAAAAAAAAACTGTTTTTTTCCCATTATAGGATGAGGTTGATTTATATATATATATATATATATACACACACACACACACACACACACACACACACACACTTATTTTATTTATTTATTTGCCATCAGATTTTTTTCTTATGGCAATCAACCTTCTTTGATTCTTTATCCATTTATCTATTGAAATTTTAGTGAGTTTTTAATTGATTTCTAAAAACTCTTTGTGTGTGAAAAAGTATAAACTTTGCTACTATAGTTATAGCAAGATTTTTCTGTCCTTTGCCACTTGTTTTTAGGTGTGTTTCTGTTATATTTTCCCATGAATTTAACTAAATATTTTTAAAAAATTATGAATTCATTACTACAATGGACTGATGAGTATGCTAATTTGCATTTATTATTCAGTTCAATCCTCATGAATAACCTATTTAGTAGGTATTTCAGTATTAAAAATTAAAAAAAAACCCTGAGATTCTGATATGCTTAGTGATTTATATAAGACCATGTGGAAAATTTGAATAGTTGAAAGTACCACCATGTTCTCTCTATTTAATATACACTAATTTTTCTGCAATACCTTGAAGTTGTTGAATGTAAGTATTAAAATCCCGAATCTACTTTACCTCAGCTAATTCACAAAATTTTCACAACTACTCTGGGATGTAGTTGGGAATATTATATTCATTTTACAGATCAAAAAAACTGTAGCTCAGGATGTTCGATTCTTTCCCAAAGTAAGCTAAGAACAGGATTTGAACTCAGGTAGTTTAACTGAAGAAAGTGTTTAATAACATTTGCATCTTATGTAAACAAGCTAAAAATCAGATAATGCTGATCACAAAAGTGAAAAAAAAATTTGCAAATTCGCAGTAAGGTCAACATTTACTAAGTTTGTTAAATTGTGGTCATTTGATCAAAACTATGTAACATGTCTAGGTGTCTCTAATTTTTCAAAGTCACCGTTAAAGAAAGGAAAAAAATTAGCGACTTTCTTCTATCAACTGAGACTAATCATACCCTAAATATTTTATTTGGAGAGAAGTACAAATAGCACCCTGAAACCATTCTTATTTCAACATTTATGAACAAATTAGGAAAAAGATTATAATTACTTTTTTAATATCATAAATTTCAAAGATTTAAGATTTACAACTTTAGATGAAACACAAGTAAAGTATATCATCTTTAAAATGTGTTTGCAAACCATTCTTAACACCTCATTTAAATTTAATTGAAATGTATTTATTATTAACTGGACAAAAGTCAAATGTGAAAAATATTCCTAGTTCATACATATTCCTAGGAAATATTATGATAGGCTTTGTTTGAGGTGGTATTATATGGTCTTCCTGGCCCCTTGTACATTGTTTTACACATGGTAAAAAAAAAATTTTGTCAGCTAAATGAATGAGATTTATCTAACAATGTGTTTATACATATTGTTTATAATCAGTCTTCTTTCTTTGTAAGAAGAGTTAATGTTCCCTTTTCACAGAGTTAGTAACTTGTTTATAATATATTTTTTGAGTCTGTGTCCCCTGTTTGACAGTGAGCTTGAGGTCAGGGCTGGGCTTTCATTCACTGTGGAATCTGTACTACTTTGCATAATACTGTGTCACAAAATGCAAAAAGTCAATACATATTGGCTTAATGAATAATGAAAGATCTTGAAATCTGGGAAAGGTAAGAATTGTGCTAATTGTGATGTGATTTCTTTAAAGATTTTATTTATTTATTTGACAGAGAGAAAGAGGGGGAACCAGGGAGTATGGGGGGAGGAGGGTGGGAAAGGGAGGAGCAGAGGAAGAGGGAGAAACAAATTCCCCACTGAGCAGGGAGCCCAGAGAGAGGACAGAAGTGAGGCTCAATCCTAGGACCCTGGGATCATGAACTGAGCTGAAGGCAGGCGTTTAACGGACAGAGCCACCCAGGTACCCCTATAATGTTACTTGAGTTTGCATCAGACAATATGGGAATATTTGGGGCCTAAAAGATAAAGAAGTTGAACACTTGCACTTTTCATAGCATTATTTTTTTTTCTGTTCTTCCAGTCTCTCCGTTTTATTTTTTTACCTGATAAAATCTTTTTGAAAATGGAAATATCTGCCTTTTCTACTTTCTCCTGCTTAGAAACTGTCAATTCCAAAGGCTTCAATTTTAATGTTCAAGTCCCTTTTCAAAATAAAATTGAAAATACGTGCCTTGGTTGAGTGTGTGCATTTAAGAAGAAAAGTTCATAATAGCTTTTAATACTAGTACTTTTTAAAAGCTAAGTGGCTTTAAAAAAATAATAAAACTTCCTCATTGGATATCCAACAACCATAAGAAAAAATAACAAAAAATATAAAAACATTAGGAGGCTGAATGGTCTTGACAGCTGCATTGAACAATGAACTACACTGTAGAGAAAGCCATGAATAATGAAAGGCTTTTCTGGAATGATTAGAAAGGTGAAGGCCAGTGCCTTAGAAAATTATTCCAAGAATCTTTATCAATCCCAAATGTCTCTGGTTATTATCTACTGCTTTTTTTTTTTTTTTTTTTTTTTTTTTTTTTTTTTTTTTTTTTTTTTGCTACAGTCCTATTAATGTTAATAGTGATGTGCTGACTTTAAAGGACTGGGATGACTTGAAAGGTGGGCACTTGTGATTTTTCTCAGTTTCTGTCCCTTGTCACAACTATGATGTGTAGGTCTCACAACTTCCAAGGACAGACGACATCTTATGTGGGTCAATCCATACTACTCTGTTGGCTACATATTGCTGACACTCCCAGCCAGACTGATTAGAAGGGGCCACAAAGGAGCCTGTGAAATCCCCTTCATAGACATAAATAACATTTCTAGGAGAGAAAGGGAAGGGAATGAGTATTTTTGTTTTTTGATTTGCCAATTACATATATTTCATATAATGTTTACTTTTGTCATTTAAGATGTATATCATTATTATCCCAGCTTACAAATGGGGACACAAAGCTCTGAAAAGTTAATTTAGCCAATAATTAATTAAATAATTAAGACTAATGCCTTTAATTTTTAATTCTATCATTTACTTATCATTTATATTTATAGAGTGCCCACTATGTGCCAGTATTATTCTAGACCAGGGATTAGCAAACTAATTTCTGTAAAGGACCAGAGACTAAATATTTTTGATTTGCGGCATATGGTCTCTCTTACATGGACTCAACTCAGCTAAAGTAGCCATAGTCAATATGAATAGGCTCTGTGCTTTGATAAAATTGTATTTATACTTACAAGGGGTGGGCTGTATTTGGCCAATTCCTGTTCTAGGCACTGAAGATACAGTATTAATGAAATAAAGTGTCTCTTTATATTCCACCATGAGGAGGCAGATGACAAATACAGAAGTAATATATTAGGTGATAATAAATCCATTAAAGCAGATTAAGTCAGAATGGCAGGCTAGAGATTAAATCTTCTTTCATGATATCAATTATACTCCATTGATACTAAGACTTGATTAGAAGTATAGTCTGCAGTTTTCTTTATTGATGTACTTAAACATTCTCTCAACTCAAATGTCCCTAAACTATTCTGATATAACCCTAAAACTTCAAAATATCTAAGTATTTGATAGATCAGAACTCCTAGTTGTTATATCTAATGACATAGTCTCACTTTTTAAAATTTCAATTTTAATTATTTGTTATTTTAGTGAGGTAAAGTTGGGGGGAGTGACAGAGGGAGATGGAGAGAGAGAATATTAAGCAGGTTCCACACCCAACATAGAGCCCACCACAGAGCTCCATCTTTCAACTGTGAGATCATGACCTGAACTGAAATCAAGAGTCAGATGCTTAACAAACTGAGCCACCAAGGTACACCTTCACTTACTCTAATATATTCCAGTTTCTTCTTTCTTTAAAACTGTTTCTTCTCTTATCTTCTTTTATACATATATCTTGGTTTTTTACTTCTCTAGATGGCTCTTCTCAAAATCTTCATTTTAGACTTTCTGTGCTCAATTTTATAAAGCTAACCTTTAGCACTTTTTAGTCTGTATTTTCTCCTTCAGGGACCTCATTGACTACCACAACTTTAGCTATCACCTTTATAGTCCATTTCCCAAACCTTCCTCTCTTGCACAAATTATGTAAATTTGTTTACATAATTTTTACCTGATTTTTGAACTCATATTTTCAGCTCCTCTTGACAATCTCCTTTTGTGTGTCAATATAGTTGCCTCAAACTCAATAGTACAAAAAGAAACATACCTGATCATTGTTTCTCTCCCTCTATTTTCTTTCTCAATGGATAGGGTGCCATTCAGCCATTCCTGAGAGGTATCTGCTAATTTATCAGCAGAGTTGGAAGTAAGGTAAACATAATTATCCTATGACCAATAGTGGTAAAAACCTATACGCTCAACATTTTGTTGTAGACTAAGCCTGGACTAGGCTGTGGGCAAAACCATATTCCCATCCCAGTTATACCATGTACAATTATGTAACTTCTTGGAAACTTTGTTCCCTTATCATTATATCTAGGATAATTCCACCTTGTTCAAAATGACAACATGAATATGAAATAATACCTAGATCTGTAATTCTGTTAGTACAATATAAATTCTCAAAGAAAAAGTACTTCCCTCTCTTCTTTTTCTTTTTAACAGTTATAACATGTTATAACTGTTAAACATGTTTCCTTTCAACAGTTATATCATGACCTTATGTGAACTTACAATAAGGAAGATAAATATAGACATACAGAGATGAATATAACTAGATCTTTGGTTTAGCAATGTTAAGTGTGCATATTTATGTGCTGTGGGAAAGGGAGAGAGAGTGTATAAACAAATAATTCAATGAAATATGACACAAAACTATATGTATTAGTTCAAATTCCAACTCCTATTCATTCACGGGTTCTTGAATCTTATAATTAAGTCAGGGTTATAAAAAGCAGACATACAGGGGTGCCTGGGTGGCTCAGTGTGTTAAAGCCTCTGCCTTGGGCTCAGGTCGTGGTCCCAGGGTCCTGGGATCGAGCCCCGCATGGGCTCTCTGCTCAGCGGGGAGCCTGCTTCCTCCTCTCTCTGTCTCTGCCTGCCTCTCTGCCTACTTGTCTGTCAAATAAGTAAATAAAATATTAAAAAAAAAAAAAAGCAGACATTCAGTAAGTGTTAACACTGTCAGGTAATGCTCCTGATTATTTTATCAACTATTACACATCCACATCCACTTACCAAAATCTGTCACATCAAAAATAATTAAACAAAAAACTGACATCAGATATTGCTTTGAACTGACCTATGGAAATGGTCGCTGAATCTTTTGTGATCATAAGCAAATTCTCTTATCCTCATGGAAATAGTAGCTCCAGAACTGTTTTAAGAGATTATATAACAGATTATTTCTCAGCATGGTGAAGAGCACACACTAAGCACTTTACAGAGTACAGCCATTATTGTTGATGTTATAATTATGTTATAATAATAATGAAAATTTCATTTTTGTTATTCTCAATCTGAGATAAAATATCCTTGTTTTATTTATTTATTTACTTACTTAGTTAGTTGCTGAATTCATTCAGCCTTTCTTGGTTTCTCTCATTAGGATAAAGCTAATGTACTCTACTCCCTTACTCGTGTTACTTGGGTGAAGTAATTGCATCAAAGCTTCCTGCAGGAGCTGTGAGGGGAAATTGAGATAGGATTTTAGTCAGAACTCCTGAAAGGAAACTGTCTGTCTCTGGTTTATAAAGATGGGGACACTTCAGATGGTTGTTAATACTGTGATGTAACTTAATGTTCCGTTTTACCCATTGTCATGTAGATAAAATAACAATAAACATGACACCACAGGAGAGGAAAATATATACCTATCTAGTACTCCTTTTCTTTGTCCCAGCCAGCCCCTCATTTATTTGACAAGGAAGGACAATTATCCTTCCCTCTAATCTCCGTAGCTTGTGTTGCTTATTTATTATTTTAATTGGCAGTCAATCCTGGGGACAAAGCATATCTCAGGCAATCAGGCATTACTTTATATAGCACTCGGAAGGCATAGGACATTGTGCCAAATGGTGAGCTGGTTTCATTAATAACAATAAAAGCTACTCCTGCAACCCCTTATATCTAAATATTTCTCCCAGATGTTTTGCAATCATTGTGTTAACAGACCTCTGCTAGAGCAGTGTGAGCAAACAAACTAGCCATAAGGATGGTAGAGAAGCACTTTAGGGAAATGCCTAAAAATGTCTTCATTTTCAGTTTCACCAACCAATGGGATCTCCCAAAGGAAAATGTGAAACTTTCCAGCTGTCGCTGCTATATTAGAATCCATCATTGCATTCTGGACAGCAGGAATAGCTAGAAGGCATGGACAAATCTGGAAGACTTTTAAAAAGAGAAACAAAAATGAACAGCCCAGAGGAAGAACGGATTAGTTAAACCAAAAGCAAACTGTGAATCCATTTCCCTAGGGAAAGGCAACTTGGGACAGTGCCTTTCTGCCTCATTCTTTGAAGCAAATGTAGAGTAAATCACTGTGTCTGTCCATGTAGAGCAAAGAGCCTGGAGGAGAGAATGCATCTTCCAGAAATGGCTCTCATCGCCTAGATTCATGCTTCTCAAACTAGAGCAGGCTTACTACTGGGAACTAAAGACAGAGGGCTAGAGGTATGTGATGTGCAAAAGAGGGGGATATATGTATATGATAACATTTATTGTGCATACATGGTAATATTATACACAATAACTTAATCCTCATATTAAACCAATGAAGTAGATTTTTTTTCTTTCATTCTTTTCTACTGATGAGGAAAATGAAACTCAAAATGTTATAAATAACTTGCTCAAGGATACACAGCTAGTAAATGGAAAATTGGGATTCGAACCCACACTGCATGATCACAATGCCTGATTCCTTACCTCCCTTGATGAATTGGGTTTTAATTAGCAATAATTAAGTTAAAACATAATTAAAAACATAAGTTGGCCATATCTTATAGTTGCATAATTGTTATTTTTGTTGTTTTCCTTGCTGCTACTGCTGCTGCTGTTTTCCAGAACTTTAGAGAAATTTTGGGTTCATAATGGGTTGCTTTGGATTATATGTTATGTGTTAATCATCCCTACCAGCAGAGATGAGACATTTCTGCAGAAATTTTGTAAAATACTATGCTGAAGAATAGATAAAGCAGAATTTAGTCCATAGAAAATAAACATACAAAGAATGTAAGCAGTCTATTATATATTTCTGGTATTGATGGCATTTGACTAGGATGGAGCAATATTGCCCTGCCAGTTAACCTCTATGAAAAACGTTTCCAAAAGTAGCTACATATCCATGGAAGAGAAATTGAATGGAACACAAAGTCCCTTATGAAAATTTATTAGGTTAGTTTCCAGTTACTCCATGTAAAACTGTGGTGAAGGAACTGATTGAAACCTGTGATTTAGAATCTAAGCTCTAAAGGCGCTGCTTCTATCCACCAAAGAAAAGATGACCAGTCATATTGTCTTTGTCTTATATTGTCAATACAACGACCAGCACCCTTAGACATGTACGTTGAGAGAAAAGGACTTGAATTACCTTATCAAGTCCTATACATAATGAGTGCAGGAAATAGAAAGAGATAAAGGCAGGCATGGGCAATGCATGACCTTTAAAGCCACATTGACCCTATGACCCCCAGTCAACATGGTGGACTCTCATGTGTCAGGTTAGAAATTTCTCCTTCTTCCCTTGGGAAGAATAGGGAGTGAGGGAATGAGAGGCAGCACACAGACTGAGGGCAACCCCAACTGCCTCAATTCCCCCATGTGGCTTGTGGCTTGTGGCTTGGTTTGTGCTTAGTTAAGTAGTCACTCCTATGATGGATCACTCAGAGATGGATCACTGGAGTTTCAGGGAAACCCTGTCTCTCTCCATGGCTGCCTGGAAGGTCTAGTCATTGTTGTGTACCTTTCTTTGAATAGTGAAGTAGAGGGTTTAACTGAAGATATCAGAAGTCCCTTAAATGAGTCAGGACAATAATTAACTTCAAAGCTGCTTTGTAAATTAAGCCAAGCTTTCCCATCCCCTTATTTTAAATCTACTTCTTATTTTTTTAAATTTTATTTTTAAAGATTTTATTTATTTATTTCATAGACAGAGATAGGCAGAGAGGCAGGCAGAGAGAGAGAGGGAAGCAGGCTCCCAGCTGAGCAGAGAGCCTGATGCGAGGCTCGATCCCAAGACCCTGGGATCATGACCTGAGCTGAAGGCAGAGGCTTTAACCCACTGAGCCATACAGGTGCCCCTTAAATCTACTTTTTATATTATACTGTCCTGTATTCTCTGACTAATTCACCTCAACAGCCCAGATGTTACAATGCTTGATTATGAATGGCCCCCTGCCTCCTTTAATACATTGTTAAGAGAAAAAAAAAAAAAAAGGAACAGGAATATAAATATAAAATTCAGCTTACTCCCCATCCCTGAGGTAGATGGAACCTCAAACTCTCTTCTTGATTATTTCTCTAACAGCACCCTCATTTCTGGCCAGCCTGAGGCACATCTTCATCAGCTACATCATCAGTTATGTTCCTCCTAGAGAAGGTATCTCTAGATATTTCACTTAAAACACTCTAATGTTGAAAACTGAAGCACCCAGTTTCTCATGTGTTCATTTTCCCCAGGTTCAGTGATTCTACAGTCACACAAGTGTAAAGCTACACAAGTCTCTTGCCTACAAAATTTAGTACTATATATAGCTATTACAGCAATGAATATTCCCAAGCAAAGGCAATATTTCTCTTATGTTTATCTAAATCTGACAATATGTAGAAAAATCAAAATAGAGAATGCAGGAGGGGGAAAAGAAACCTAGTTATTTTTAGCTTCACTTTACCAAGATGTCATTGAATACGTGTGAGTTTTCTTAGGTCACCGTGGTGTGTGGTCTTCAGAACAGTCATTGCAATGACAATGGGCTTCTACTGGACTGTTTAAAAACCCTTGTAAGTGCTGAAGTATTTCTGTGAGTGTTTCCAAATCTGTGCCTTCAGAAGTCAAATAATAGAAATGTTATTTGCTATATGTTCCTCCCCAAACTTTGCAGCCTACTAATTTTTGGTTCCTATTTAATCCCCTCAAACATTTTTCTACCTGCATACTTCAATGGTAGCACTAAAATTCCATTATTTCTGTTCAGCCTGTACCCTACTTTCTCTAGACAAGGTCCTTTAGATCTGGTTGAGAAACAAGATGGAAGAGTGATGGGGTGAGAGAAATTATGAAAGCAAAGCAAACAAACCAAAATATCCACAATGAACAATCTGTGGGGCCTCCCCTTGTCCTAGCACAGACAACCTATGTGCTGTAATTCTTACAAACAGTGGCTTGCTGCTTTATATAGCTTGAAAGCCTAGCCTGCATTCATGCATTAGAAACATGATAGAGAGTGGAATGACAAGCTAGGAAAATAGAGCTCTTCAAGAGCCAGTGTTTGAAAATTCTGAAACCAATGGACACATAACTTGCCTCCACAAGGACAGCTGCCCTTCATTTAAAGTCTGTAAGGGAACTTCCTCCCTTCCTCCTGTTCTTCTGACTACCACTTCTGTCCAGTTTTACTAAATATAGCAACATAGTTTCTCAGTGTCATAGTTTGTTCTGAATGCCTCTGGAAACTTTACTTATATTTTAGGTAAGTATTTGCAAGTTTCTCTCTACTTCACCTTTCTATACATCTGGGACTCTGTATTGTGAGGAGATACTTCTTCTAAGTATCCCTATCATTGCTCCAAATGATGAAAGAGATGGATGGGAAGGAAGGGTTTGTTTGCTCTTCATACTTCAGGCCATACGGACTTAGGATGTGATTGCACATCTGGCCAATAGCTTTAAGGCAAGTTTACTTAGTAGTGGAATAAAGAGGAAAGGGGATCTGGAAACATGATTTCCTTGCTTCTTAGTCAATTAACACATCATCCACCTCCTTAAGAAGGAAGAGGGAACCAGAAAAGAACATGACAGTGTGCACTATGGTTTAGGTTTGCTGAGATTTATTGACCCTAGGAAGAAAGGAATTAGAAGAGGAGGGACCTTGATCACAGCCATTAGTGAATGTCACCCAGTTAATACCTTGAACTCTGAAAATCCAGTTTGGAATTTCTTCTTCTTTTGAAGAGGATAGAAATGTGGATGCAGAGATAGGCAGAAGAACTGAAGCTTTTTCCTGTCTCAACCTGTAAGGTACTTGGAGAGAAAGGATATGAGAACTATACTGACTTATACTGGTTGTGATGTTGTGACTAATACATAGAGGGAGAGGCAATAACCCTTAACAATGGAAGGGATGAACCACCTAATGGCCAGGGGCCTTCCATTACAATATCAAACTCAGTAAAGTTAATAGCTGTTTGAACCAATTCATGATTTAGTGGGAGTGACACATGTATTCAAACTTGACTAAAGAAGCCCACTGCTGATTTAAATGATATCAAATAATAATAAATCAATGATTTATGGACTGAATGCTTACCATATACCAGATAATGGGGGAAACCCTTTCATGTATTAATTAACTTGAGGTCACAATAATTCTAGACGTCATGCGTATTCTATAGAGGAGTACATTAAGGATTAGAGATGTTGAGGAATTTGACCAAGAACACTGAGTTTTTAAATGAAAACTTATGTATCCATGCATACCCACATTTGACTGACCACAAAGCCTGTTTGACAGTCTGTATTTCTAGGTTTCCTGACTCTTAAGATCATCTGGAAATTAAAATATTTAATCTCTGGATCTTTAAATATTGGCTCCACTTTCTCTCAAGCACCCAATATACCAAAACAAACATTATTGTGGGCAGCACTTGGCCTATAAGCTGGCTATTGAGACTTCTGCTGAGTATAACAACTTACAGTTTACAGTAAGAACTTAAACATAAAAGTTCAGCAAGCAGGTTAAGAATACAGGGATAGAGACTACTTTCATGTTTTATGTAATCCCATATGGCATTCTCTTGCAGTTCATTGTAAATATTCATTATTTACATTTTATCTTACTGGTACTATGCTAGAAACTGAGGATACAATTAAAAATAAGAAGTAAAATTTCCTTCCTCCTGAGAAAAAGTTAAAATAAAGAGCAAATAAAATTTAGTACAGAATGGATAATATAATAAGGGGAGGGCAAGTTTCTAAGGGAAGACAGACAAGTAGCCAAGTCTTGAACAGTCATTGTTACTGGGATTATTGGTATCTAGCTTGGGACATAAGAGTTCAGCCCATACAGACTTGGCAAAACATGAGACCATTGTACCTTCTAGAATCTGGAGGATATGAAAAATTTGGTTCAATAAAATAAAAGGTTAAATGAAAAGAGCTGTGGCAGGAGAGCTAGGGAAGATACCAAGTCCTGAGGGGTCTGAAAACAATACTGAGTCCATACTAAGTATGGACTCTCTCCTGAAGACAGTGAGGAACAAGGAGATTTTTGAGGGGAACACCACAATTAAATTGTATTTTAGAATCATCTATCTAGCCACAATATGGAGAAATGGATTGGCGAGATCAAGGCAAATAAAAAGGCAGAAGGAAAGCAGCAAGTAATGCGCCTTATATAGATAGCTTCCCTAATGGTGAACCTAAGCCGACAGGGAAGAAAGTTCCTTGGTGGAAGGGACTAAGGAAGAATACTACCTCAAGGCTTCAAGTGATTGGTGGAGACAGATACACTGGAAGGAAATACTGAAGGAAGGACAGCTATGTCAAGTGTTGAAGGACTTGCAATTTTTTCCCTCCCAAATCCTCAGTAGTACAAAGAGGGAGAAAAGCCAAACAGCTGGACTGATTCATAATTGGGGTTACTTATGCTGGTGACTGACTGAAACAGCGTCGCATTAAGTGTTAAGAGAAAAGGCCCAGAAAACCAATGCAAGGACCACTAGAGACCGGAGAGCTGACTTCCGGGTTCCGGTTCCTGTTGGGCCGTGAGAAGCCCCCTAGGAGCTCGGAAGTCGTCTTTGCTGTTGCCCGAGAACAGACGAAAAGCGGAACAAACTGAACCTCAGCACCTCTTCCTAGGCCAGTCAGAGGAGTCACAGGGCAACCTTGCCCCCGACCCCCGTCAAAGGAGAGACACATCCTTCCACAGAAACACAGAAACCTCCACAGGAACCGGTACCGGGTAAGAAAACCTGAACTGTAACCAGGAATTGCTGGAGGCTCAGTGCTTTTTGAGAGTTAAAAAGCGCAAGGGGACCGAGTCATGGGGGCGCCCACACTCCAGTGAGTTCTCTCTCCAGATTCTCACAGTGTTGATTCCACAAAAGTCCTCTTGTGCCTCTGGGAGGGTGGGGGCGGGGCGGGGCGGGGCGGGGCGGGGCGGCGGCGGACCTAGCAGCCATTTCCAAAAGTACCTGGAGTGTGCTTTGCTTGAGGAGGCTTGCCCTCAAGGGAAACCTCTCTACGGGAGCCTAACCCAGTGGCGTTTTTACCCCGGTGTAACCGAGCTGGAGGCAAAGAATTCCAGTTCCAGCTTGCTTTAGCTTTCTTGTCTCACCTAAGTGTGTGTGTGTGTGTGTGTGTGTGTGTGTGTGTTAGAGAGAGAGAGAGAGAGAGAGAGACACGCAGAGGGAGTGGAGAAGGGGGAGCGTTGCAAATAAACAAATCTGAGAAGTACACGGACCCCTAATAATGAGACTGGAGACCGGCTGTCTGAATAGGACGGACGGTCCAGAGACCTGGTTGAATTTAGCAAGAAAGCTGAACTTCTAGAAGTTTGTGGTTAAATGTGAGATTTCAGAGGCCTACCCAGTGGCGTGGGTGCTGACCGCTCCAGATCATAGAATCCGTCAGAAAGGTCTGAATGACAAAGCAAGTTTAGAAAAGGAGTGACACAGGTGACCTGGAAAGAGTGCAGGGGAGTTTGAATGGCTTACTGGGCAAATACGGATGTATTTAAAGGTAGCTCTGCAAAATAATGAAGCTTACCAAATGTCTATTAGTCTGCTCGTGGTAGATATTCAGAAACTTTCTCACACAATTATAATATTCATAAAGGTCATGCCATATATTCAGACATCAGCACAGCAAAAAATCAGAGATAAAATTGTTTTATAGGTAGTCCAGGTTTATGAGGAATCTCCAAGGTTTTTATTGTCTTGGGGACCAGAATTAATCAGGTGATGCTGTTATTTGTGGTTTATCTCAGGGTGCAGTGTTATTTTGTCTGTGGTTGCTGTTTTTTATCCGCTGACTGTGTATGTGAAATAGTTCTGTGGGAAGCAGGGCAAAGTGTCAGGTTCTTAATCTTTATTATTTTTTTAATTCTGTAAGTCTTCTAGTACAAAACTGGCTAAAAGTTATGGTAATTATCGACCCTTACACCACCCTAACTGATCCTGATGAACCTGTAATTATCTGCACTCTACCTTGCCTCCCTCAAATAAAAAACAAGAAGCAATTACACATGTCAGTGGTTCTATACTTACATATTATAAAGGTTTGGAAATCATTATTTCTGGGTTTTTTGTTTGTTTGTTTTTTGTCTAGGTAATAGTCTCTTAAAATAAATAACATTTTAATACTCCGAATATAACTTAAGCTATTTTGTACTGACACTGTGAAACACTTCAGAGATGTTGCTGTAGAAAATAAAAAAACTAAACCACCAAACAAAAAATTAAAAATCACAGGTCTTTAGTTTTCTAAATTTTTCTTTTTCTCTCTTTTTTTTTAAGATTTTATTTGCCAGAGAGAGAGTACACACAAGCAGGCAGAGAGAGAAGCAGCCTCCCTGCCAAGCAAGGAGCCCAATGTGGGACTCGATCCCAGGATGCTGGGATCGTGACCTGAGCCGAAGGAAGTAGCTCAACCAACTGAGCCACCCAGGCGTCCCTTTCTTACTCACTTATTTGAAACAGGCATTCCCTACTGTGTAAGAACAGGCATGGGTTTTGGGACAATTATTTGCTACTTTAAAGTTAGGCTTTTCTGTTATCAAAATATGAGCTTATAATCAAGGTTTTGTGTGTGTGTATGGAATTATATGTATTTTATATAACTTATGGAGGGCCCAGAAACAATGTAAATTCAGTAGATACTAGCTATTATAGTGTCTGCTGTCTATGATATCTATAAAATGGAGGATGCTTAATATATGCCTGCCACCTACAATGATGGAGAAGAGGTTTTGTGGAATGTTACCTAAATTCAACTTATATTCATTATGGAATTAAAACCTATAATATGATAATATAAATGAGAGCTAAGGATCACATGTGATACAAATTATGAGTGTTTGTAATGGAGGAAATATAATCAGTGACAGTGATAGAGAAGAGAAAGAGGAATAAAAGGTAAGAACAAAAAAAGAAGTAACTTTCGTATCTTCAGTCAAAGCTGGCAGTGACACAGAGAGGAGCTGATAATGGAGACAGCTGGTGATAAGCAAATACAGAAGAGAAGGATGAATGCAGGTGGAGAGTTCCACCTGTGTGTTATTAATGTAGGTGGGTATAAATGTGAAGGAAGAAATTAGATTTTCTAGGTAAGACCAAAAAGAGAGAGAGCAAAGGCAGGAAAATTGAAATAAATTGCTGAAAAAACCCAGTAGCATGAGAAGGACTAGGGATTACTCATTAAAAGGAAGTCGAACAGGTGAGTTGAAAGATTGAAAGCTTAGGTATATAAATGAGTCCGAATCATTCAGTTCTTGAAAGAGGAGAAAGAGAATATGCACATAGGTAAAAGCAGTCCCTTCCCCTCACATTTTTGTCCTCTTAGTAAATGTTTGTCATGAGGGTACCATGATCATCTTTCACCAGTAGCAGCTTATGTAATACTTTCTACTTGGAAAGTGATTTCTGTGTCCTACTGTGATCACTATTGGGGATAAGCCAAAACCTTTCCCCCACTTCAACTTTTTTAGAATGCATTTCCTTCCACATACTCTCACTGTACTAGTTCATACCTTGATCTAAATTACCATGTACATCTCAGTATTATTGAGCACCCTCCATGAGCCTGGCATTTTGTTGCGTTCTGGAGGTACAGAAATGCCCTCAAAGATTTTATGGTCCAATGTAGAAATACTGGCAAATAAGTGTAATGAAAAATTTAGTGTATGGTGGCCACCTATTGTATAAAAAGGCATGGGAAAGAATGATGAATTTTACTTGAAGGTTGTCAAGCAAGGGCATCATAAGGAGGGCGATGCTCCCCAAGTTGTTAAGAAATAGGGATAAAATTAATGGAATGAGTGGACTTAAAAACCACAGCAGAGGAGTCATATGGAGCAAAGTTTAAGAGGTCTTCTGAGTATATGTGAATGTCTGTCTTTTCTGGCATTTTGGAGGATCAGTCGGGGGCAAGATATAAAATATACATACACATATATGTCTCCTCAAAATTCTTTCAACTAATTCCCTTGCATTATGACAGCCCTTAGTTCAGTGTCTTACTATGTGTAGGTACTTCATCATTATTTGTTAGAAGTATGTACAAATGCCAGCATAGCTTTGCCAGCTGCTGCATATTGTAAAAATAAGAAATGTGCTTTCTTCTAAGTGAACAGTAACTGCCAAATTCTCCTTGCTGTATGTTTGTTAAGCTGCAATAATAACTAGGAACTCCTGCCAGCACCAGAATATCATATAAATCAATGCTCAAAAGCAATATTATTGTACACCATCTTGCTTCTTGGCTTTTATTTCAGGGCTCCTGAAGTCTGGTTACAAATAAATCATTTATATTCACACATTTATTTTTTATAGTTTTCATAATGAAAACTAGATTTCTACCATTGCTATATATGTACTCAGTTTTTATAAGCAAGACCATGTAGAAGATGAGTTGCTCCAAGTTGTAATGCAAATTGCTCGGTGCACTAAAAAGACATTGCTTTTCCCTCATGTGTGTGTGTTTTATTAGCATTTTAAGACTCCACTAAAACTCTATTAACCATCTCTCTCTTATCTTAGTAATTTTCTCATCTTGGAGTTTTGGGGGGACAAAGTAGAAACACTTATTTCTTTAGTGTTATTAATATTTATAATAAATTTTATGGAAAACCATCTAATAAATAATATTGTTACAAGAGTAACAAAAAAGAAAACTAAAATAAAAATTAAAATTAAAAAAGGAAGGAAGGAAGGAACGAAGTGGGGAACATCCAGAATCCCACTCCTCTAATAAACCAACTGTTTTTACTTACAATGTTTATTTTTAGACTTCAGATGCATACACTGGTAAAGAACAACTGTGGAATTAATTTTATGCGAGCATAACAGTCAGTTTTATCTTTTCTATAATAAAACTATCTTCTTGGGAATATTGAATTGAGCTCAGATGGTTCCCAAGGTTCATCTATTGTGAATTTTCTCCCTCCCAACTCTATGGCTGCTCCCAGAGGCCTGGTCTCTAGGACAGTATTGTGAAGGATTACAGTAGCCAACAACCTTGGATACCTCAGTAACATGTTGTTACCTTTTGAGGGTGGCCAAGTAGAAACAAATTTTATTGAAATGAAGAGAGAGGAGTACTGTTTCAAAGGAGAGTACTGGTTAAGAGAGAAGAAACTGCATTGTTACTGCCTGGATTGATTCTAGACCCCACTATCTACACATTGTGAGGTTTGGGGAATTACCTAAGTTTGTTGTCCTGTTTTTTTTTTTTTTTTCTCCTATCTATAAAACATATACAGTTATAACACTTAGAGTCCTGAGGAGTAGTAAATGATTGTGCAAATTGCTAGGCATAGAATACTTAGTAAATGTTAGCTCATTTTTTCCTTTCTAAATCTACACCATAATTAACCTCACCTTCTGAACACCAGTTGTGCTAACTTATGTGGGAAGAAAAATATCAGCCAACTGTAGAATGTTGGATGGATGGATGTATGAAATGTGGAATCTAGAGGAGTTGGCCATTTAATGGATCCTCAGGTAGGAATGGATTCCTTCTGGTTGCAGCCTGATTCTTTGTAGCCATTTGGTTCTGAGCTATGGTGAAGTCTGGCTGAATCTGTTTTTATGTACATTTCAAATTATTATGAAATTCTGTTTTCATAGTATCAGGAAAGTAAGCCTGGCTTAGAAGTAGTACTTGGGCTTGACTGAAATGTGGTTCCCCTTCTGTAACCTTATTTCAATAATGTAGTATGAGTTACCTTTGACAGTCTATCCAGTTCCTAGAAGTGCTAAATTTTCACGTTGATTAACCCATGCCCATAATCCCAGGAAAATGAACTGAATCAAAAGAAACCAAATGGGAGCCAAATATAAATGAAGGTGTGTTTCTTTGGGTCTTTAATATACCATCATCAATTACCGGGTAGGTAGTAAGAGAAGATTTTGAAAAATAATATTTTCTGATTCTGAAATTTCCATATTTTATATTCCTTCTTTCATTAAGAATGTACTTAATTTCTTCTATAAATCAAACAGTGTACTGGGCTCTAGGAATGTAGATATAAGGTATAGGATATAATCCTAACCTTTAGGATATGGGACACACATTTGTAAACAAATAATTGCAACATGGTGTATAATGTGTACAAAAAGGATCGTGGACATAAAGAGGCAGAAGGTTTTAATGGAATGGTGAAACAGAAAAAGAATAGACTTTAAAATTATGTAAATTTTTATTCAGCCATTTCTAAAATATGTGACTTTGGGAAATTTGCTTAACTCCTCTGAGGCTCAGTTTTGTCATCTGCAATATGGTGATAATACCTGCTTTAGAGTGTTGTTATAACTAAATATCTAACCTGTGCCTCTACTCTTAGACCAATGTATAGTAGGAGTACACTAAGTTTTCTTTCTCTTCCTTTGCTGCCTACTCAGAGTAGGGATTATTTGATCTGAGTCTTGAAGGATGAGTAGGAGTTTGCTTGGTAGATAGACTGAAATGCATGTTGGAAAGTGTAAGATGTATATCGATTAACACAGATGAAGATATGTTTTCACCCTAGATAGTGGTTCCCTGTTACTGGAGAGCAGTCATGGAAAATATATGGTAGAAGAGTTTGTAAGAGAATTTGTTCTCAGGCAGTGGTTTTGCCTGTCAAGCTGTCTTGTAGACAAGCATTGAAAGATGATTTGTATTCCTCTTTTTTTTTTTTTCCATATTCCTCTTAAATGCATGTTTCTACGATTATTCTGGTATTAATGTGGTGGATGGGTTAGAGGCTGGGACAGGGGGAGGGTTATAGAAGTTGTTCCTTGCTCTTTCAGTACTGTGTGCATGTGTGTGTAGTGTGGAGGGGAGAGCAGAGATAGATACAGAAATAATATAGATAAAGTGAAAAAAGATAAAACAAGGTAGTATCTTTGGAAGGATGGAGTTTGGGATATGAAGACAGGACTGGAGTTCAGAAACCTATTTCAGGTTTCAGAAGTAGTTTAGGGATATAATTTTGTTGTAGCAAAAATGGACAGCTCCATGCCTTTATTTACATTTAGAAATAGTAATTTGGGATAAAAGAGAGGAAATCAAACAATATGCCTAAAAGTAAATGACTTGGTTTAGTGAATAAGATGCAAAGAGGGCCACGTTAGCTTTTTTGGTGATGAACTATCACTTAATCATTTACAAAGGCACTTTTACATTTCAGAGTTAAACATTAAACATGAAAGTTCTCTCTTCTTGTTTGAGTAAATTATTCTGAAAGTGAGTTTTGAAGAATAGTTGTTCCTTGGATGGAAAATGGGTGTGCTTAACCGAATAAACAAAAATCTTTCCTATGTCAAAGACATTTGGGGATCATTAGACCTATTTTATACAGTCTTCTGTGAGCTTTAGTATATAGTACTCTAGATTTGGAATCACCAAACTGGTAGTATTCCTTGTGTGTTTAACAATAGACCCCACCCTCATCTCACCTACCCCCAGCATTGTAGGTCTTATATTTAAGGTACAGACCTTAGGAAATACTGTATTGTTGTTTTGTTTTTGTTTTTTTTTTTTCAATTGTGTATATGATGATAAAAAAAAATAGACAAAGGTATATGATAAAAAGCATCTTATTCCCAGCCCTGGACTGAGAGGTAGGTGCTTAATTGTTTTGCTTTTTAATTATTGTGGGGGCTTTTTCTGTAACTCTGGATAATATATCTTATTAGCTTAACTTATCAACTTTAAATAGTACCTGTTGACTCCCCAATATGAAGATAAGTTTTCCGCTCACATGCTTTTTGCTAGTCTCTCCCTTTACTAATAACAATGTATATTTATGTTACCTTTTTGCTTGTCTATTGGTTACCATTAAATCTAATAATTTTATATCCTTATTTTATTTTGTCAGCTTTTGATATTTTCCCAATATTATTTTCCTACTGCTTTCTGAGACTCATCATGTGACAGCTCTATTTTTATGTTTATATGATCAGAATTCTTAGTATATTTGTCTCCTGAAGCCACACTCAAGTCTTTGTGGCTTTGTGCATAGTTTAAGTATAAAAGCTGAAGACCAAGCCACAGCATTTATATTATAATGAATAAATAAATATTGTCCAGTGTTGGACCAAAAATGAATTTTCCTTTTCTGTGAATCCAGTGTCAAAACCTTGGGCTACTTATAGGAGAATGCTCCTAGATACATATTCAAATTAATTCTTTTTCTTGCACTCTGTCATATGGCTAAAATCCATCAGTATTTTAAGTTGCTTCATATTTGGTCCATTATATTCTTGCATAATGATTGTTTTTCCTTTTTTTGAGTTTCTAATCTTTTTTCCCTGGATTTTCTGGGTTGAGATCTTTTATACTCCTGTATCAATCTGGACTAGTCCTTTTCTCACAATAGCTACCCACCCTTAATCCCAAGACTTCCCTGCACTACTCCACTAGACTAGATTTACCTTTTCCCAGATTTCATGTTTTATTTACTCTTCCTGTCTTACTCTTCTTGTTTATTTACTTACAAAGTAAAAATAAATTTACTTTATTTACTCTTCTTGAATATATCCTAAAGTAACCTTTCAAAAAATAGTGTATGGAACATAAATTTTCTGAATACTTTTGTGTTTAACAATATCTTGATTTCTCATCATTCTTTATTGATATTTTGGCCATGTTTCATGCACTAGATAAAAATTATCCCCCCCCCCCAAATATTAAAGGCATTGCCTTTGTTTTGTAGCACCTAATACTACTATTTAGAAGCTGATACCAGTATCATTCTCATCCCTTTATATGCCACTTTCTTCCTTCTTTCTGAAAACATTGGTATCTGTGTTTTGAAATTCACAAGGATGCAGTTAGTTTTTTATCCTCATCATTTTTATTATCCATGTGTAGGTTATTGAGTGGTCTTGTTAGTATGATAACTTACGTCTTTCTTCAACCACAAAGAAATACTCTTACTTTTTTTAATGATTTTTCCTTCTATGTTAAATATTCTTTCAAGTAGCATTTTGTATCTCTTGGTTAAGCTTCATTATTGCTTCCCTTTCCTCTTATTTTGTGTCTATCTACTTTTATTGCTATTATTATATATTCTGAGAGATTTCATATTTATATCTCTGATGCCCTACTGATATTTTTAAAAAGTTTATAATTGTATATTTAAACTCTAGGAATAATTTCTTGTACTCTTCTTTCTCCATCACATCAAGTCCTCATTGTATGGATAAAGTGTATCTCCTCAAATCCCTCTGGATATATTAAGTAGAGGGCTCTAAGTTCTTTTATGTTCTTGAATTATCCCTTTTTTCCAGGATATTTCTGTTTTTGACTTTTTGGGTCATTTTCTATGGTACTAAATCTCATAAACATCATGATTTGTGGTACTGTATTCACATTTAATATTCTGGGTTTTGTGTGCTGTTTGGTGGTGGAAGCTATTTTCTAGGTACATTGATCCTCTAAAATGCAATTTCTTTATGATTTCCAAAGATGCATTTTTAAAAGAAACAGTTAATTGTCCAGGGAAATAGAAGAATGTTAGTAAATTAGAAATCCTGAAAGAAAAATTCATAAGATTCTTTCTGATTTTCCAGTTTTAGGACTCACTCTTTTTAAAGAGTATTGTTATGGCCAACATACTTGGAAGAATTTTGTGGGCTTGTAGCTCTGTTAACTGATCTAGCACAGCTGTTTTAAAAAAAGAGATAAACGTGGTTGAAAACATTAATGAAGTGGAGTGCCTAGGTGACTCAGTCCGTTAAGTGTTTGGCTCTTGGTTTTGGCTCAGGTCGTGATCTCCTGGTTGGCCCCGTGTGAGGTTTCCATCTCAGTTCGGAGTCAGCTTGGGATTCTCTCTCCCTTCCCCTTGGCTGCTCCCTAACTGCTCTCCCTGTGCCGCCCCTGCACATGCTCGTGTGTATAGTGTCTCTAAAATAAATAAATAAATAAAATATTTTAAAAAAGGAAAACATTGATGAAGAGCAACATGAAATTACTAATTTTATAAAATACATGCATCTACACTGGTGCAGGGAAGCCGGTGGAGTTAACACTCTAGTTATGGAAAAAAAATCACAATGGAACAAATAAGGATAATAGAGTGGCTTTCTTTTGCATCCATAATTATCTTACAAATAGTGCTATTGTTGCCTTCACACTTTGATGTTATTATTAAAGCTTTAATTATTTTATACCCCCTTTTTGTAAAGTATCAATATCTTGATCCTACTGCATTGTATTCATTCTTCAATCACTAGGGTTTATCACACTTCATGTCAGGTGGCAAATACTCAGTGTTTGTTGATTGAATGACTTTCTGAATTAGGAAAGGAATGAATGAAGACTTTTTTTTTAAGATTTTATTTATTTTTTTGACAGAGACAGGTGAGAGGGAATACATGCAGGGGGAGTGGGAGAGGGAGAAGCATGCTTCCTGCTGAGCAGCAGCCCAATGTGGGGCTTAACCCCAAGATCCTGGGATCATGACCTGAGCTGCAAGCAGGCACTTAATGATTGAGCTCCCAGGAGCACAATGAAGACTCTTGAGTTTCCCACTTAGGGAATTTCTCTTGTCAGTTTCCTCATCAGACTATAAAGATAATATGTATCCATTTTTATTTTTTTCAGAGGTTTCATAAAGCTCAAACACTAAAAGAAACATCAGTGCATCATAAAAACCTGTGCTATATATACATGACTTATATTATCATTATCCTCATCATAATCTCATCATCACCATCATCATTGTCATTTTAAATCAAGCAAGGACCCATTTCTATTTATTTAAATCTAACTATTTGATAATACTTTCAAGGCTTATCTGATTGATGCAAATGTTTTTATTTTTTAACTTTTAAAGATTTTATTTATTTGGAAGAGGGAGCCTGTGCATATAAACAAGAGGAGGGAGGGACAGAGGCTGAGGGAGAAGAAGGCTCCCTGTTGAGCAGGGAGCTTGATGTGGGGCTCAGTCCCAGGACTCTGGGATCACAACCTGAGCGGAAGGCAGATGCTTTCTGCCTGAGCCACCCATGCGCCCCTATTTTTTGAACTTTTAATCACTTAAGCAGAAAATGCTTGTTAGGATTTCTGAAGAAAACTGTACCTGGCTTTAATACAAAGCTACATTCAGAAGATTTTACAGATAGTGATATGTTTAACACAAAAATAAAAATTCATATAGTTTTTTTGACTTTTCAAACTATTTTCACACAAATTCATACATTTAATTGTTATTGCTCTATAATATAGGCAAGATATGTGCTATTTTAATGTAAGTGATGGGGAAATTGAAAACAAGAAAGGTTAAGTGATTTTGTTCAAGGTCAAAGGTAATCAGTAACAGTAATAATAATGGAACTCAAATATGCAATACCCTAATTTAGTATTTATTTTATTATATGATATCAACATGCATTCAAATTCTAAGTTGGCCAATACTTTTGTTATTATCATTTACAGTGATAAAATTTCACCCTTTTTTTAATAATAGTAGAGGCAGAATATGGAGAAAATCAAATGTACTTGGCATCTTTCATCTCATCCACCAGCTGTTCTTAGTTCTAATTTATAAAATGGTGTTAACTGGACCCCCAAATAATGAGGCTTTAATGACAGAATGGAATTGCTAATTCTTTTTCCTCAGCCAATTTTTTTGGCAAATGAACTAATTATTGAAGAGAACTTAGTTATATTTTCCCAGCTCACTTTTAGACAATAATCAAAGAAGCAGGAAGATACATGATAGTGTCTGGGGACGGTTACTGCAACTATTTTGCTTGCAGCTTAAAAGACATTAAAAAAAAGAAAAAGGCAAAGTGGTGGGAAATGGGTGTTACTTTCTACATACAGAGCATTGCCTGACTCATATGGCCAAAGAGCAAAGTCATTAATGGGGAATCATTGTCTCTAGCAAGATCATTAAAGAAAATAAATGCTTCCAGACCAGATGGAAATGTTAGAGAGTCGGACCTAAATTAGGGAAACCATTGGCCACATGTGAATCCCAAGCTATATACATAAGCCTGATCTGATTAACTGCTTTGAAAATTGTCTTTACAGTGAAATTTAGAGCACACAAGGAAAAAGGATGGCTTTCAGAGGGTACTCAGAGTTTGGCTCTCATGGTGGAAATACGAGAGTTGCGTTAGACCACCGAACTCAACCAGCTTTCTCTCCTTATTTAAAAAAAAAAAATACTTTGTTTAAAGATTTTTACATGTTAGGAAGTGCTAGATGCTTTGCATGTATTATATCAAATCTTAATAGTCTTAGAAGATGAGATGAGGAAGCTGAGTCCTCTGAGTAATAATCATGATGTTGGTAAGGAAAATACTTACTTGAAAACTTAGTAACTAGTGACCATCATTTTTTGACCCTCAAAACACCTTTGACTGCAAGCGCTATTCTATTTACCCCCATTTACATAGTAGAGAACTATAGCCAAAGAGATTAAGTTACTACCTCAACCTTATATTTGCCAGTAAGTCAGAATTTGAATCCAGGCAATCTTACAGAGCCTCTGTTCCTAGTCACAATGCTAGACTAACAGAACTGAGGAGTATGGGTTGTTTTATTTATTACATAGCAGAAACTCTGTAGTAACTTGTATAAGTAAATAAATAAACTGAGGTTCAATTAGAAAGAAAGGAAGGAAGAAAGAAAATATGCTAAATGTTGCTCTTTGTCTCTGAATGCAAACTATGTCACATCGTCCCCAACAAATACATCACAAAGCCAGATCTAGGTCTGGCCTTATTGATCAGTCTATGAACATTCTGAACTGTGGTAGTAAAGATGAACTGATAGGGGTCTAGAAAGGAAAGGATCCAGGTAAGTCCTTTCTGGGGGATTCTGCATACAGATATGGCAGGGTAAGCCCTGGAAAGCAAATTGCATCTTCCCAGCTGGGAAACATACATGTCATATTCCTCTTTGCATTTATTTTGTTTTGTTTTTGTTTATTGTGTTATTCCGAAGATTTTGGTTAAATAAAATATTTTACATTTTATTTGAAAGTAACTTCAAATTGATAGAAAAGTTGCAAGAGTATAAAGATATAAAGAATACCCAAAACCCTTTACTTAGAGCAGCCTATTGTTAACATTTTATTCCACTTACTGTACAGTTTGTACACTCTGTTTGTCTTTTACATTCATATATTATCTATGTACCTATCCATCTATTTGTGTGTCTGTATATGTACATGTATATACATGTGTATATGTACACTCACACACACAAATATATACATGTTTTTGGTTTGATATTTATTTCTGAGTCATATGAGTATAGATTGCACTTATCATAGCCCTTTAATTCAAAATGCTTCAGTGTGCATTCTGAAAACTGGGATATTTCTTATGTAATCCAAAATAGTTATCAATTAAATATGATACAACACTTTTCCTTATGTATTATCTATATTTCAGTGTTGTCAGTTAACTAAAAAATGTCCTTTATGACATATTTTTTTTCTTCTAGTATAGGATCAAGTTGAGGATTAATATTGTACTTAATTATCAGGCCTCTTTAGTCTTCTTTAATCCGGAAAATATCCATGAGTTTTTGTTTTTTGTCTTTTATGTCACTGATTTTTTTTTTTTAAATAGCATTTCCCTCTTTTGAAATAGGACATTTCTTTTTCCTGTTCCTCTTCCTCCTCTTCTTCTTCTAATGTTTCCTCATGATTAGATTCAGGTTGTACATTTCTACCTGGAATACTAGATAGATAATACTTTGAACCTCTCAAGAATATCACACCTGGAGGTACACCCATCTGCCACATTGTGCTATCCATCAAGACACTGTTTTATTTCTCCCTGTTATAGTTCCTATTTTTTCCCTTTATTACCAGTAGGTAATCTTTGGATGTATACTTTAAGACCATGGTGTGAATAGCCTACTCCCTGATCCAAATTTCTCTCTACATTTAACATTGTTCAATGATTCTTGCCTCGCACGATAGTTCCTGTGATTGCTGTAAAGAAATGATTTTCCTAACCATGAACCATGAAATCTAGTTGTGCTACAGAAGATACATAACACAAGGCCAGTTGCATTAGTCTGGTTCTCCTAGAAGTAGATGCCACAGTGGGATTAAACATGCAAATATTGTGTTAAGGGAAATGATTGTGACTGGAAATAGGAAGAGAACTAGAGAAAACTGAAAGTGCCACCATCTGAGCTGCAAGTGTGAGCTGCAGTGAGGGAGAGGAGGAGTGGGGCTAGGTGAAAAGTGTCTCGGATTACAGTACAGGCTCAAGTGGCATTAGTAGAGGCACTGAGGCATGAGCCAGAGGAGGCCATAAGGTGGGACTCATGCCTCCGAGAAATAGGGCTGCCTTGGTAGCCCAGCTGTACTTTGTCATTAGCTGGGAATGGGCTAATTCATTTGGGCTATGGCATTTATACTTCAGGTTCCCTATAGTAGGAAGCCTTTGGGGCACATTTCACCACTGTCTCAGTAGCACTTTTCTGAACCTCATGTTCCCACTATCAAGTCCAACCACAATGTCCTTTCTTCCTCATAGATAAGTTTGAGAACTACAATCAGGTAGATGAAAGCACTTTGCAAAAGTCAAAACTCTGTATCAGTCTAACAGGATTTTTGTTACCATCACTGTTATTAGAAGTGTCAGACTCAGTTTATGTAAGGAACTGGGAGTAAAGAAATCTCCATAGTGTAGTGTCTATATTTGGTCATTTGTTTGTACATAGGTTAATGGAAAGACTTTTTACTGAACTTCTCTCTGATTCCTTTTTGCCTATTTCTTTCAAGGTAATTGAAGAAGAAAATACTCCTGCACAGAACAAGATTGTAAGGATAGTTGTAAATGCTTAGGAGGGGCTTGCTAATAAATACGGTTTTGTCTTATAACTGCCTTATCAAATTTAAGCATTTCAAACCAAACGAGTTAAGAATCTTTATGTGCTTCACATGTAAGTAGTTTTATTTGTTTGTTTTTAACAAAGGTTAAAATATGTACTGGGGTACTGTTTTCTTGGAGGTGCTGTATAAAATGAGAGAAAGTGCAGGCTTTGTTGCTGAGGATTCACAGATCCTAGATAGCTTATTTAATCTATTTACACTTCCCTTTCCTCATATCTAAAATGAAAATAATAATATGTATACTCTATGATTGATGTAAGCAGTAGATATAACATGTTTAAGATGCCCAACTCAGTCCCTGGGAAATAATAGGTACAATAAATGCTGGTCATCATTTTTCAATCAAGAAGTGTCTGTTAACCATCTATTATGTATTAGTCACTGTGCTAGATGCTGAGCCATACAGTACTAAATAGAGGGAGAGACAACCCGTGCCTTCCATTACAATCTCCTGGGGAGTACAAACAAACAAACAAGCAATTCCTGCAATGTGAAAAAGGCCTTGACAGGGTAAAAACAAGGTGCTATGGGAATATATAGAAGGGTCATTGAACACAGAATTGGGAAATCAGGAAGGTATCACTGAGGAAAAGATAGATGTTCAAGGAGATTCCTGAGCATAGTAGAATTCAGTCAGCTGAAAGGGGAAAGTAAGAACAAAGGAGAATTCTCAGCAGAAGAATCAGCATGTGCAAATAGGCAAGAACAAGCATGGCATGCTCAGGAAACTGGAAGGAAATCATGGTGGGGATTGGAGATAGTAAAGTAGTGGGAGAAACAAAGTTCATGAGGTGAGAAGGGCCTGGAAATCAGTCTTGAGGGACTTGTATCACTGGTCTGTATCTAAATCCTGACACAAAGCAGATACTGAGTAATTGTTGGAGTTATTTTTATCATGCATTGTTTTGTTTTTGAGGTAGCCACTACCTTTTTACCAAGATACTTTGGAAGGAAGAGTATGTGACATATAGAAGCATTTCTGGGTTCTCCCTGAAAGGTAATATCACATGTGAAATTCTCCAAGTAGCATAAAGATCACAAGATCCCTAAAGTTAGAATTATAATATGAGATTAATATTTACTTCCAAAGAATTGAATGGATTCCTCAAAGAGTTCTAGTTTTCTTATGGGGGTGTCAATTTCATTTCCTTGTTAATTAAGAGAGTCTCTGAAAGGAGTCCAAGATCCTGTTTAGTTGACTCACATAGAGCCTACATGATTGGAGCATGAAGAAACACACACATGTACTCTTTCCAAAGCAGTTGTTTGAAATGGTCCAAAAAAAAAAAAAAAAAAAATCTGCAGGCTGCAAGCTTGATCAAAGAAGAATTAGGGATAATCCCCAAGTCAAACTGAATTCTTTGGGGGTATTTGTAGCAATTTGACTGAAAATTGTATACTATCAAATCCCTGTGGCGTATGCTTGAGTTTTGAAAAGACATGAATAATCGAGGAAGATGGAAATTTATAAAGTCCAAAGATGTTTATTGACACGGCTTATTTCACTTTTCCCAGGTCAGAGAGATGAAAAAGTTTCCTCTGCTTTTCTTTAAATACTTGATCCACTCCAAAGAGGACAGCTGGATAATTCCCACAGACAGGAAGAATTATTGACCAAAAATATATAGACATGGGGACATAGGTGTGGTTCCACTTGCTAGCTACATGAATGGTTAGTGTATCTGGTCATCACTGTCCATTTTTAAAATATGCCAGTAAATCCTTTGTATTAATTGATTCCACATGTTCCATCTTCCCTAATCCACATCTGTTCCAATGAAGGGGCTTTATAAAGGTGAGACTTGTGCCATAAAATAGTAAACATCAAATGAGAGCTTTAAAAGCCAGTCAGTTGCTAATGTGTTGAACCAATCTTTTCAAGCGTATGTTTGCAATTAGCTAAATGGAGCCAAATCTGACCATGGGTTATAGTGGGAGTGGCAGCTGTTCCATGGAAGCATTGTACAACAGTGAAGTAAAGGTGCCAGATAGAAAGAGAAGCAAGGACAGTTCAATGTTGGAACCATGCAGCAGAGTGAAAGAGAAGACTCGGGACCAGAAATAAGCCCCGCCAGGACTCATTCCGACAGGACTGTGTTTGGGTGGTAGCCAGTCAGACCTGAGGTTAGACTTCAGCTTTGCCACTTACTAGTTGTATAGCTTTGTGCAGGTGGGTTACTTAACATTTCTAAGTTGTCGTGGTGGGATGAATGATACCTAATTTCACATTTATTGCAGGATTCAATAAGATAACCTGTAAAATATCTACTAGATCTTGGTAACTATAATAATCTACTATTATTGTTGCCATTATGTTGTTATTTTAATAATAATATGGGTCATAGCAGAATATCATTATCATCACCATCTCTTGATATGTCTTCCCTGTATGGCTGGTAGTTGAACTTACTTAGTTGAGTTCATTTGCCTTAAAATGATCTAAATGTTTAGCCCAAACCATAATGTAATTGGTCCAAGTTTATTGGTAAGAAATACATAAATATATATTTCAAGGATGTAAGGATCAAGTAAGGTGTGTAAATAAATTACAGTTTGATAAAATGTAGATATATGACTGACACTCAGAATATCCTAAATAATGGAGTAGTTAACTTAACCTTGTGAGAGATTAAAAGGAGACACAACCTGAAGTGATGGCATTTGCACTCCAGGTATGTATCAGTGGCCTTATAATCTTATGGTAGATAGAGTTTTAAAATAATGCTTTTGTTTTTGGTGTTATTTCAAACATAGTCAGCCAAACATGAAAAGTCTTATAGTTATTAATTTAAATAAGGTCTTTCCTAAACGGTCTAAAAACAGAGAAAAAAGTAGATCGTTTTCCTCCTGGATTTTTTTTTCTTGCTGAAAATCCTCATTTAGATGTCTGAAAAGAATGGATCTGGGAAGACTGATCATTTGTTTTTCTCATTTGCCATTACTAGGTCTAAATTTACCTTATTTACTTTATTCATGACATAAACCACAAGTGGTCATTACTAAAGGTTTTTCAAAAAGAGTGTAACAGTGTGGACTCAAGATACCTAACAACAGCAGTCTACAAAGTGATCAAATGAAATACCTAGGGAACTGAAAACTTTTAGTGGCAGGGCTGCTAAATTAAAAATGTATGGTTTATTTCTCATTGTATAAGGACATTCCCTAAGTTATAATGTTAATTTAATCCTGTAATTTAGTTATTCCACTCTATAAATATATTATTAGTTTGACTGATTTGGTTGATTTGTCTTTGGATAGTAGATTGCATTTAACTTTCATGGTAGACTCTTCCCATGAAATAATTAGAGTAATAAAGCAGACATGCCCAAAATACAGGACAAATATTGGGAGCTAATTTCCTGTAGGGCTACCAATACAACTTAAACACTTGTGGAATTTCTGCAATGTCTATAATGAAAAGAGTGCATTATCACTGCACTTTGTAACTTAGAAAGACCAAGTAAAGCTGCCTGTATCCAATTATCTTAGCTGTCATATTAGCAAGTATTTATTGAATGCCTAAATTATAATAATCAATTTTCTGCAAACTATGAATATAAATGCATAAGGGAATGCATTTTTCTTCTTCAGGATGTTTTAAATTTAAATATAAATGAATATCTTCTCTCTAGGCATTGGTAGTAAACAGAGAACAGTATGCAATTTGGTATTAGAATTTTATGTTAAGGTGATACTGATTTGTGAAACACTGTTGTATAGGCAGTGCTGACTTCAGAGAGGACTTTAGAGATGGTACAGAATATTGGTAGACCGGACCCTCCAGAGAGTGAAGCATGAATAGAAGAAAAGATTAATAAAGAGCAGATACCAATATTATAGGGGGACTTCATTATGTAGCATATGTTTTGTTTTGGGCAGTGTTGAATAAAGCTTAACTCATTATTGCCTACTCTAAACTCTCCCAATGGAGGCTTTGTCCAGAGGAGGTCATTCACATCAGTTAGGCTATAACACTTTCAGATTAGGGTCTGTGGAGATAACTTTTTTTTTTTTTTTTTTTTGCTCTTCCATAACCCCGAACATTATGGGAACATAATGGACATTCAACAAAAATTCATTCAACTAAATAGAAATGGCCATGCTTGCTTATAAGTTGTCTACAAAGCCAAGAATGTAGGATTTTAGTAACCTAAGTAGGTCATTTGTCTTAAAAGATCTGTTTATATCTGGAGGGATAGAAGTCTTCAGTAGGTTTTGACTTTTGGAGGTTTTATGTTTTATTGAAAGCATTTAACTGTATTTCAGCAAGGTAAACATAAAAGAAGGTTAAAAGGAATAGTCTTTCAGATAGCTAGGTAGCTGGTGTTTGACAGTATAAATTGAATCTGTCCCTTATCTTATAAAGACAGAAGACACCAAGAATGAGTAAAGAAAATTGGACTTCTAAAATGATAAAATATTCAATAACTCTACTGGAACAAAATCTTGTTTTTCATAACTTGATTTCTAACCAAATTTATGTTATGTGAAAACAAAACAACAACAACAAAAACCCACTGCATGGAAAACACTCCAGTCTCCTGTTTTCTTTTAAAATAGAACAAAAACAAAGACAATATAACAACTGGAAATTTAATTGGGTTTCTACAATGTACCTACTTTGTTTTAAGTGCTTTGCATGTTACTTTGCTTATCTTTACAGTGACCCTATTTTATAAATAATGAAAGTGAGGTAAGATTTCTCGTTTCACCATGTATGTGATTACCTGGAGTCTAACAGGTTAAATATCAGAGTGTATGTTTGAATCCAGTATATATGGCTCAGTTGGCAGTGCCTCTTCAAACTCCACTGTTGCCATTTAAATTGAATATCATAGCAGAATCTGTTTTCTTTCAAGAAAGATTGTGTAGGAAAGTAAAACAGATGTTATAGAAATTAGTTATGAAAGTCTTGGGGGAAAACTTTTAAAAGATCTCTTGTAACAAAGTGTTAAGTGATTATGACCAGTCAATTATAAGAATTTAAAATAATTAAACTTTGTTAATTCTGATATCATAAAATAATGAACTATTTTGTCATTTCCAGTTGGCAAGTTTTTTTGTTGGTGATAGTGGTTTTGCTTTTTTGACCACATAAACACTGACATTTTAAACACTGGAGAATATAAGTTGGTGGAACATTTTTGGATCACTATATGTATTAAGAGTCATATAGCTTATCTTACTTTTTTCCCTGATTAATCTTTTCTCAGGAATTTAATCAGACATATGCACAAAAATTTAGATTACATATATGTAAATATCCATATATGTCTGTGTCTAGTCTAACATAACAAACAATGATAAATTGGAACAATCACATGTCTTTTGCTCAGAAACTTATGAGATCCCATACAGCTACTACAAACCATGCCATGAAAGAATATACAATATGAATAGAAAATAATTTTTTAATTACTATTTTACAAAAAACACATTAAAACTATGTAGAGAATAAGGTCATGTGCATGAATGGGTTTGTGTGTAGTGAAATTTGAAGACCATATACCAAAATGTTAACATCGGTTCTTGCTGGGTAGGATGATTGCTCTGGGCTTGCTTCTTTAGATTCCCGCTATCTATTTTCCCCTCCCAAATTTTTTACACTTAACTTTCTTTACGTTTGCCGGCAGTCCCCCTGACTCTCCTCCTGTTCATCTCCATCCCTCTAAGGAAAATAACCACATGATTTCTAACCACAGAAATTTGAAACAAAATTTCTTTAAAGTTGAGTTTCTGATATTTGTAAATCAAGAAATCTGCATTTTTGCCATCCTGTGAAAAATCAGATATGGAAATGCTAGATGTGAGTGTCCTCAAGACAGTGGTCTATAAGCAGGAACAGGTATACCTTAGGGAGGAAGTGGCCTTTCCAATACCCCCTGGCTCACCTCCTCATTTTGTCACTTGTCTGGCCCTCTGGTATAAGAGCTGGAAACACTTGTCTTCTTCCATCTGTTCATCCTGATATCGATGTCTTTGTATTCCTGACTACTTTGAGCCTTTTGTACAAGGTGGTGTTAGCTAAATAAATAAGTGCATCATAAGGGAAAATTAAAAGGAAAATTAAACTAGTTCTGGGTTAGAAACCATGCTTAGTCCAGAAGGGCGGGGTGGCAAAAGACAAAGGAATTATATGGTATATACTCTAAAAAAGTTTTGAAGAAATTTGAATAGGATTATTGATATTCTGCAGTAAATTTAGAGCACTGTAATGCCTTTTAGAACAATTTCTGTATTGTCTGCATATAACTTATCCATACATGTGCTCAACTCTATTTTTTTCCTGCATCATCTTTTCCTTTTTGTTCTCCCTTTCTAATGGGATTTGTTTATGGTTCCATTGTAGTTTGTTTCCATTATCCTCTGGACTGCAATTCAATATATAGTAGGAAAAGGGTGCTGTTTTTTAAGTATCTACTTTCATACAGACATCTACATATTGGATAAAGCACAGAATCACTAATGATTTAGGATTGACATTTATATAGTCATAACATTATTAAACATTATGAAAGGTATCTTCTGAGCTATTACTTTATGTCATGCATAGTATGAGACAGGTATAACTAATCCCATTTTTACAGGCAAGGAAACTGAGGCTTGGAAAGGTTAAATAGTTTACCCAAGGTCATGTGTATGGCAAGTGACAAAGTCAGTATTTGAATGGAATTTACTAAAAAACCAAGCAGTTCTTTTTGTCAGAGTTCATTGCCTCAGAGAAGGAATAGATCTTAGTGGTTTAAGAAAAATACTATTTCATATGGATTGAGCCTAATTCACTTAACTTTTTTTTCAGATAATATCAGAAAAAAAATTAATTTCTGTTTCATCAATAGTTTTCCTTATGGTTATGTTTTAGATAAAAATCAGGGTAGAAACATACCCTTCAAACTATGTTTGTACTCTCAGTGTGCTAATTACCTTTTGTTTGTCCCTCAGGATCCATTCTCTAGCCTGCTCTGCTCTTGATTTCTGCCAGGGGAGGTTTGACCTCCAAGTTTGTATTCAAGAGAATGCTTTGCCTTTTGGCTTCTGGTTGGATTCAGCCCGTGGGAAGCCCTGGCAGGAGATGGGGGCTGAGTAGAGGGAGACTGAAGTAGGCTGCTTTTTCCTTTCCTTATTCCTTTGATCCTGGAATTCTAACAGCACCTTCCCCCCTCCCCCACGGGCAAAGTGGGAAGGAATCTGTACTATGCCCTAAGTGTTACTTCACCCTGCCCATACCTTTGTAAATAGTTTCTTTTTAAACCCTCCTTGAATCATGAAAATCTGATTTTAATCTAAGATCCTGCCATTTATTTCATTCTGGGAACCCTTTTCATATATCTTGATGTCTAACAAATTACTTGGTACACTAAATATGTTTTAAAAAATGGATAAATAAATACAAGAATACAGTGATACACTTACTTCATTCTTAAAGATAACAAAGCTGGCTAAGGTGACCACTGTAGGTGCCTGATAATCTAAAAATGGTTTCCTGTTCAATGGAGGCCAGCATACCAAACAGAAAAGTAAATTTCTACCCAGATTTTCTTTCTCTTTTATAAATAAAGAAGTCTTGGAGCCCCATGAAAGCTGAGAAGACTTGGTCATACAGCCAGATTCCTGCTGTCTGGAAAATGTGATAGTAATCCAGAAAGGGATTTCAGAAGACTTACCCAGCATCTCTGTGGTCACTTTGGGCTGGCAAAGAATGAAAGCCCCATGGTTAGTCTGAGAGCTCAGAATTGCACTCAGAAGCCAAGTCTTTTAGCTTGAATTATAAAATGTTAGTCAACTTTGGACCAATATATCTTCTGAAAATAAATAAAAATTTCTAAGGAGAAATAGGCCATATCTTAAATAGAAGTTAAAGGCTAGGATTCATTCTGAATGAAATAATACCTCTCTTCTCTCAGGTAACACTGAGAGTTAACATTTGAGGGTATCCAAACTGCCAAACATTTGTTTTATTTACCTCGTAAGAATGATCCAGTGGCTAGTGGTTAATCTCATTTCACTGTGGATAGAGTAATCTCTTTTGGTGGCTCAGGCAAAGGATTTAGGATTTACTGAAGCCATGGTCACTGTAGATCCTTCAGTGCTATTTACCATGTGCTCTTATTGTACGAGGTACTTTGAATGTCAAAGGCATTTAATAAATTGCTCTTACGGTGTAAACATGAAGGTGGTGTATTATAGGGCACCGGCTACATGTGCTGTTTCTACATCTTTGATAAGAAATATGCTAACATTCCACCTTATAAATGAGAAAACTGAAAGTCTGGTGGGTAAGTAGTATGCTAAAAGTTTCACATGAAGGGAAGAAATGGAGAGAGAACCCTAACCTCCTTACTTCTCCCAGCACATAATTTCATCAGAAGAAGGCAGCCTGTAATCTTCCCCAAGCTCTGCCAGAGTTGATGTAGGCACACCTAAGGACAGATTAGAATGACTGGTAAGCACAATGAGCTATCAGACTGACTAAGGATACAGGATGAGGGGCAGAGGAAAATTTGGTTTTGTTCTGTTTTGTTTTTTATTTCTCTTGTTTTGAATTTTTCAGTTTCTATGCATGTTATCAAATCAGTGTATTGTAAAAGCCTATAAAAGAAACTGTTTTTATTTGGGATGCTATTTGTTTATTTAACAAATGCAATATTAATGCCCTGACCTTAGCCCTAGACATCCTGAGTTAATTTTGATTTTGATATAATCCAGAGGTGGGTAATTTCTGAAGCTTCTTAGCTAACTCTAATTTATAGCCAGAGTTGAAAATATCTGCTTTATAATTATGGAGGGAAGAAATGGAGGTTAGGAGAAGGAGGGAAGGAAAAGAGGGAAGAAGAGAAAAAAGGGAAGGAAAGAAGAAGGGGGGGAAGGAAAGGGAAGGAAAAAAGAGAGGGAGGGAAAGATGGGAGGAAAGCAAATAGGAAGAATGGAGAGGAGTGTAGAATACATCAACTCCTTGTGGGAGCTGAGACACAGGGAATGATTAAAAGTATCGGAAGTACGTGTAAACCCAATATAGATGGTCCCTGATTTAGGATGGTTCGATGTATTTTTCAGCTTTATGATGGTGCAAAAGTGATACACCGTAGAAACTGTACTTCAGATTTTGAGTTTTGATCCTTTTTGGGCTACTGATATGCAGTACTATATACTCTCTTCATGCTGGGCAGTGGCGGTGAGCTGCAGCTCCCAGTCAGCCGCAGGATCACAAAGGTAAACCAATAGATTTACAACAATTGTGCACCCATTCAACTATTCTCTTTTCACTTTCATGACCATGTTCAATCAGCCATGTGATATCCATGGGTAGAAATTAGTAGAAAACTATTATACAATAGGCTTTGTGCTGATTTTGGCCAACTATAGACTAAGTATGTGGAACCTGCTTAAGATTCTCTCTTTCCCTCTCTCTCAGCCCCTTCCCATCTCTCTCTCTCTCTCTGAAAAACAGACAAAAAGAACTCAATTTCCTGAGTCTGGCTTCTACTTCCTAAGCAAATATTCACATTCTTAGCACACATACTTGGGCAGCTTAACATTTCCACAGCAAATTACACTTACAGCACTTGGCATCAACAAAATTTTTTAAGGTCATAATCAGTTTGCTTTTAACACTACCCAGCAGTACTACTCTCTTAGTTTGGTTTAATTCCTCTTGTATTTCTTTCAATGACCACTTAAACCTTCTCTGTAGTTGACAGATTTCAGCGTCTTCCTTCACCAACTAATCTCTCCTTTTGCACTAAATAGATAAGGCTTACCACCCCCCCCCTTCAAAAACCAACAAACAAAGATCCATCAAGCACTTTCACCTCAGTATTCATCTTCCCATTTTATGCTCTAACGAGTACATGCCCCCTAGTTCTCCATGTTTCTGCCAGTGCTCTTCCTCGGTATCCCATGTAGCTTTCCATTGTGCTGTATCCTGATTTTTCCTTCTATTTCTGGAATTTCACAACATTGATTACCAGTATCGATTAACCTTTCCTATGTCTTCAGTCTCTCTGTTTCCACTGTATCCTTCCCACTGCCCCAGAATATGCCCAACAGTCTTTATTTCTTAGATAAGACAAAACTACTCTTGGCTTCTGTTCTTCCACCAGCCAGTGCCTTATATACACCTTCTCCCTTATAACCAGGATTTTCAGAAAAGTGTATATTTTCATTTTCTTCTCTTTCCTCCCCTTCTTTTATCTTCCTACTTCCGAGTTGCTTTTGCATTCTTCCTTCCATCAAGGTGGGCCTCCAGTGATCACCATATTGCTAGATGTAGTAGGAAATTCTTACACTTTGGTTTTCTTACCATCAGCCTTCAGCCTAGTGCCTATATTGTTCATAAAACTTTCTCCTCTTACCTTTTGTGATAGTCCTTGCTCATGGCTTCCCCTATCCTCCTTCTGTTCTCTTCCTGTGCTTCTTTGTAGGCTCATCCTATAACCTCATGTTCATGAATTTAGGCTCTGGAACCAGCCTATTCAGATTCAAATCCTGGATGCAAATCATACCAGCAGTAAGTCAGCTTCTTTGTAAGCTCACCCTGTAACCTCGTGTTCATGAGTTTAGGCTCTGGAGCCAGCCTGTTCAGATTCAAACCCTGGATGCAAACCATACCAGCAGTAAGTCAGCACAGATAACTTCTTTATAAAAATGCTGATAAAACTATTAACTTCATCAAAATTTTTTTTGGAAGAAGTAACTCATTTAATTGTTTAAGATGATGCCTCAGACATAGAAAATGCTAACAAAACCACTGTTTGTTACTTTCTTATATCTGTTCTTCAAAGCATATCATTATTCCCCTTTCATGTGTATTTTCTGTCTCAGAGTGGTCTTTTTCATTCTGAAGAACCTAATACTATTCTTGAAATTTATAATTTGACATCTCTAATATGGACCTCTCTTCTGAGTTCCATTCTTATTTTCAACTTTTGTGATTGGATATCCCAAGGAAACTGCAGCTCAGCAGGTCTAAAATTGAACTCATATTCTTTCCTTTGCAGAGTGGATTCTTTTCCTACCTTTCCTTGAATGACACCATTATTAGCACAGTGGCACCAGTTCACAACTTATAAGTCATTACTTTTTTATATGCTACATGTGTTATAGTATCACATAGTATACATTTTAGTTGCTAAATATCTCAGGAATCTCTCTTTTCTGTCTATATCACCTGTGGTGGAGCCTTCTCATTTAATTTTTTCTTCTAATCTTATATACATCCTGCAGCCACAGTGAAGCCGCCCTCCCCCCAAAAGGTGAAAAAAAGGGTAATGCTCCTTTTCTTACCTCTTATTGCCTAATATCCTTTTTAGGAAAAATAATAATCCTTAATATATCACAAGGCTTGAATAGACTTCCCAGGTCCCCAGCCTCAGGAACAGCTGTTCCAGGTCCTTCATTCTAGCTTCTCTGAGCATAACTTCATCCATTGTATTCATGCTTACCTCCACCCAAGGGTCTTTTTCTTTTGTCTATTAATCACTCTTCTCCATCTGCTCTATGTAGTTAACCTCTACTCATTTTCAGATGTCAACTCTCACATGGTACTCAAGGAACTCTTTCATGATTCTCAACACTAAATTAAATCACAGTTGTCTGTATGTTCCCTTTACAGTATTAAGTTTGTGATTGATTATCTTTTTGCCACTTATGTCTCTTCTCAGACTGTAAGCTCATCATTGCTTCCCCAAACCTGTTTGAGTACCTGGAACGTAAGATATTCAAACAATATTGTTGAATAAACGAGCAATACCCGTAAGAGAAAGTGGAAGCCTTAAAGAAGGCTAGAGTTGTAATATCAGAAAAATGGATCCTTGGCTTGTTTCCAGTTTTGGAGTGTTGGTAACATCAGAGAGCAGCTACAGTTCTTTACTCTCCTCAGGGACAAAGTTAGAGTTCCTGTTTTCTTTTCACTTATTCATTCATTCTGCCATTTTATAACGATTTATTAATAGAATATTGCCATCTTAGCAATATTCTTACAAGTAACAGCTGAGAACAGAACAGAGATGACCTTTTCTCTTAGAGTTTATACTAAAAGCTTAGAATCCTAGTATCTCAGAGTGATAAGGAAACAGTTTTAATACAGGGTTCTATGAAACACTAATCTTATTTTTTTCTGCATTTTTTTCTCATGGAAATTCATAAATAGCATTAGCTCATTAAAGGCTTTAAAAATACTTAAAACAAAGAAGTTATTTAAATGTGCATAACCCAGCATTCCCTAAACATGATGTTTTGGTTTTTGCTTGTTTTTGCTTTTATTTTAGCAGAACTCCTGTGCTGAGGAGGTACTGCTTCACAAAGCTGTCCATTTATCCATTTCATATTTAGATTTATTTTTTTTCAGTTCACTGAGTCAAAATTGTCTTTCTGTACTTAGAATCACTGGATTCTGATGTTTGAAATAATTAAATAGATAATTTTGGCTGATGGTTTATAAGTTTTCTTGACTCCAAGAACCTGTTGTTTAAATAAAATTGTTTTGAAAATGCAAACAATATAGCATCTCTTATTAAGCTGGTGGTGAGATGTGAGCCTCATTAGCCAGGCCCCTTATTGCTCCCATAGAGTATAATTTGAAAATCAGTGATCTAGTCTGACTGCATCACTTATCAGAAATACCAGAAGATAGAAATCTAAAGAGGCAAAGAAAAATCTTAGAGCACACACCTGGTCAAGTAAAGGTCAAGAAATAAAACTCAGGTCACTGAATTCCTAACCAGTGCTTTTCTCCTTCTAACACATAGCCACTCTACTGATGCTCTGAATTATATGTTCTGGGGAATTGTAACTATAACTTTTAGTTATTATACCCTTCCTTATGTGGCAGCCATACTGACCTGTCTCTGTCCTCTAAACAGACCATGCTCATTCCCACCCTCAGAAATTTGCATTTCTGCTATGTCTGCCTGGAATACTCTGGCCATGGCCTCTGTAAAGCCAGCTCCTACCTGCCATTTAGGCCTCACCTCAAATGTTGCCTCCTCAGAGATGCCTTCCCTAGTCACATAATTTTAATATCCAATATCCTATTACTGCGTTTTATCTTCTTCCTAGCACAACCATCAGTATCTGATTATTATTTTGTTGATGTGTTTGGTTCCTTGGTTATTATCTATTTCCTGCTAGAGTGGAAGTTCCAGGAATCTTTTTTATGGATTGCTGAATTTCTAGGAATAGAAAAGTACTATATATATATGGAAGATGTTTCATAAATATTTGTTGTAGGAGTGCATAAGAGGCAAAGCTCCAAGTGTAGGCTGTCCATGGTGGCAGTGAATTGCATGTGGGACCAGCAGAAGTCAAATGACTACTTCTCTAGAATGCTAGAGAAAGGACTAAATAGACCAAGTCAGATACTATGAGTTCCCCTCTAGCCCTGGTTTTCTATGTTCCAAGAAGTTTGGGATTGTTTCCTCTGTATCCAAGAAATGTCCTTTTAACAAGGATTGAAAGATATGTACTTTAGATGTTCTTGTTTTAAACCACCATAAGACAATAAAACACTTACTTTCATTTACATTTTGTAAAATATCCTTTACCACATAAATCAATAATTGTAGCTAGAGATATTTTACAAGTGAACTTTCATTCCCTTTTCACCATTATTTAATAATAGTTTATTATTAATAAATTTAATAAATTAATTAATAGTTTATGCTCTGTCAATGACTCACCTGCATTGATGTCATTATCTCCCTACTGGCTTCCTGCACTGCCCCTGAAGTTCCCTCCCCTTGCTACCTTCCTCACTAATTCCAGAATTCTGTTATAAGTAAATGATTTCCTACTTCTCCTCTGTTGAAGTTTCCTGTGTCTGCCATAACAAATTGCCCAAAATTGGTGGCTTAAAACAATAGAAATTCCTTCTCTCACAGTTCTGGAGACCAGAAGCCCCAAGTTAGTACTCCTGACTGAATTGAAGTTACTGGGAGGGCCACACTCCCTCCTGAGGCTCAGAGGACAGAATCTCTGCTTAGCCTCTTCCAGTTTCTGGTGGCTTGGCTGATAGTCATATCATTCCAGTTTTCATTTTTTTTTAATTTTTAAAATTATTTTTCATTTTTTAATTTATTTTCAGTTTAGTTAACATGTAATGTATTATTAGTTTCAGGGGTAGAATTTAGTGATTCGTCAGTTGCAGATAACACTCAGTGACCCCATCTACCTCCCCTCTGGCTACTCTTGGTTTGTTCCCTATAGTTAAGACTCTCTTATGGTTTGCCTCCTTCTCTGTCTTTATCTTATTTTATTTTTCCTTCAGTTCCCCTATGTTCATCTGTTTTATTTCTTAAATTCCACGTATGAGTGAAATCATATGGTATTTGTCTTTCTCTGACTAACTTATTTAGCATAACACCATCTAGTTTCATCCATGTTGTTGCAAATGGTAAGATTTCATTCTTTTTGATGGCTGAGTAAATTTCCATTGTGTGTGTGTGTGCACATGTGTGTGTACCTTCACTCCAGTTTTTAAAGTCAGCATCTTCAAATCTTCCTTTGCTCCGTCTTCACATCCCCTTCTCTTCTGTGTGTGTGTGTCAGATTTCCCTCTGCTTCTTTCTTATAAGGGTAGATGCAGTTGCATGTAGGGCCCACCTACATAATCCAGGATAAGGTCTCTATCTCAGGGTCCTCAGCTTAAATCACATCTTCTGTAACATTTATAGATTCTAGGGACTTGATGTCTTTGGTTACCATTATCAGTCTATTGTGGAACTTACAAATTTTCCATTGGCTATGAAATTATTATCATGAACTATAGACCTCTATGATTATGGCCTTTATTTTTGTTCCTCTCCAGATCTTCCATGATGGATTTCTGTATCCCTATGAATTTTTTTTTCCCCAAAACCTATTTATCCACTTTTTAAACCTGAAATACTCCTTCATACTTTGTCTTTTTACAATGTGCTGTTCTCTTCTATAATGTTTCCCTCTTTTACCTTGGAAAACTTTCATTTATTGAATATGTATGGAGTGACTTCAAAGTAGTAGCCACTATGCTGATAAGTAATGAGTAATACTTGGTCCTGAGATAGAGGATCTGAGCATCTAGCTGTAGGGTAGAGAAACAGTAAAGTATGATGAATGACACAGCAGGGAAAGAAATACACAGGATACTCTTAAGAACTGAAAGGATAGGCACAGACAGGATAGGGGAACAAGACAATACCTGAATCAAGTCTTAAATAATACAGGTCTTAAGCAGTAAGTTAGTAGGAGTGTGTAACAGTGATTGAATGGTAAAGGTTTATAGGGAGGCTTTCAAAGGTAATGGGTTCTGATTTTGTTTTTTGTTTTTAGTTTAGTTTTTTTTTTTTTTTTTTTTAGTTTTTTTCCCCCTAGTTTTATTGAAATACAATTGACATACAGCAGTGTGTAAATTTAAGTTGTACAATGTGATGATTTGATGTACATTTTTGTATACTAAAAACAGAGTATCTAGGAATATTCTATAATAGCTTTGAGAACAATAAAATACTTAGAAATAAATTTAACAAAGAGGTTAAAAGATTGGGGCACCTGAGTGGCTCAGTCGTTAAGCGTCTGTCTTTGGCTCAGGTCATGATCTCAGGGTCCTGGGATCCAGCCTCACATTGGGCTCCCTGTTCTGCGGGAAGCCTGTTCTCCTTCTCCCACTCCCACTGCTTGTGTTTCCTCTCTCGCTCATTCTCTGTCAAAAACATAAATAAAATCTTAAAAAAAAAAGTTAAAAGATCTGTCCACTAAAAACTATAAGACATTAATGAGAGAAAGAAGACACACATTATGGGAAGATATATCATATTTGTGGATCAGAAAAAATAATATTGGTAAAATGTCCATATTATCCAAAGCTGCCTGTAGATTCAATATAATCCCTATCAAAATTCTAATGGAAATTTTCAAAGGAAAAAAAAAATTCTAAAATTCAAGTGTGACCTTAAAAGCCCATAAAGCCCAAAGACCCAAATAGCCAAAGCAATCTTGAGAAAGAACAAAGATGAAAGCATTGCACTTCCTGATTTCAAATATTCTACAAAACTCTAGTAATCAGAACAGTAGGATACAGACATAAAAACTGACATATGGACCAGTGGACTAGAATAGAAGGACAGAAATAAACCCCTAATATACATAGTCAACTAATATTTGACAAGAGAGCCAAGAATATTCAATGGGTAATAGATGATCTTTTGAATAAATGGTAAAACTGTTGCTAAAACTTTATGTTTACATGCAAAGGAATGAACTTGAACCTCTGTCTTGCACAGCTCACAGGAGTTAACTCAAAATGAATTAGAAATATGAATATAAGACCTGCAGTTGTAAACCACCCCCTCAAAAAAAAACTAAGGTGAAAATCTCCTTGACACTGATCTTGGTAATGATTTTTTTTTTTTGATATGATAGAGCACTAACAACATAAACAAAATATATAAACAAAATAGAAACAAAAATAATATAAACAAAAAATATAAACAAAAATAAACAAAGTAGGACTACATTAAACTAAAAACTTTCTGAACAACAAAAGAACTAATGAACAGAATGAAAAGGTAACCTATGACATGGGCGAAAATATTTGCAAACCACTTATCAGTTAAGGGATTAATACCCAAAATATATATGGAACACCTACAACTCAGGAATGAAAGAACAGATAGTCTGATTAAAAAATGGGCATAAGGGGGTACCTGGGTGGCTCAGTGGGTTAAGTGGAAACTCTGGATTTCAATTCAGGTCATGATCTCAGGATCCTGGAATCGTGCCCCACATCAGGCTCTGTGCTCAGTGTGAAGTCTGATTGAGATTCTCTCTCTCCCTGTCCCTTTTCCTCCCTCTCTCTCTCAACTAGATAAATAAACAAATTAAAAAAAAATAATAATAAGTGGACAGAAGAACTTAACAGACTTTTTTTTTTCCAAAAAAAGATATATAAATGTCTATCATCTTAAGGAGGCTAGATTTCTATCCTTTAAATGTGCTTTGCTAACAGTAGAATGAATTCTGCTTTTATGTTTTGAATACAACCTCATGAGAAACCCCAATAAAGAAACAATATAAAGGGCATTTTACTTAGTCATATTCATTTTTCAGATCTTAGTGTAAGCACTGTTTTATGAAGAACACCCTCCATGCCTCATGGACTATATATTCTTTTATAGAACCTATGGCACCTAGTACTTCTTCTATTATAACTCTCATCACTTTTGATTATAATTAATTGTTTAATATGTCTTTTTTGGACAAACAAATGAACTATTATAAAATAATTTTGTTAATTAAAAGTTTCTGAAATGGCAAGGAACATGAAGACTTTGTTCATTGCTTTAATATCTGAGACCCAGTAGTGTACCTGATACATGTTAGATTTTTAACAAATGATCCAGCAATGAATTGATATAAAACAAGAAGGACTTAAAACTCACATGGAGTTCTACAGATGCCAACACTCTGATATTTCTGACTATGTTTTAAGTGTTTACTTGCTTCTTCACACACGTCACTGTTGCAGTGTATGAAGGGCATGAATAAAGCAGATATATCTGAACTTCGCATAGTCTTAATTAAGCATGACACATCTGATGTACTGGTTTATAGGGCTTTTGCTTTGTTTTGTGTTAAGCAGACATGGCCTTAATTAAAAAAAAATAATAAAATCAGGGAAGGACTACAATCTTGCTAATCAATTATACATTACCAAAGTGTGTGTGTGTATGTGTGTGTGATATGGAAGGAGAAACTATACTGTATTAACTATACTGAAAATTATTTTGCCTGGCAGCAAATTTTAGTATATTAATTATCTTTAATGTGTTAAAATTTTATTTGACATATTTAAGTAGATATGTTGTTTTTAATTAAAGATTTTAACTGACAAAATATATTTTAAATTAGTCATTTTCAGTCCTCCTGAATCACTTCTGTGGAGCCATAAGGTGCTGTAGTACTGTTTGGAAAGGAAGCTCTAACATAAGTGCTGTAAGAAAAAATAAAACAAGTGAAGTCCGTCCTCTGTGAGCATAATTATAGGAAAAATCTTTTTAACTATGAGTAAAAAACCCAAATGCAATTTTAAAAATTGATAGATTTGATTACATAGAAATAAGAAAACAAATTTTGAATAGCAGCAATTCAGACACAAAATGACCACGTGAAAGTAAAATCTGCAATGCATATCAGAAAGAAAAGACAAATATTCCTGATTTCTAAAGGAAAAATTGAAAGGGAAATAAATATAGAAAATTGGGCAAAAGCTGTTAACTAACATACAATTCACAAAAATATAAAAGTGTACCTTAAACATATGAAAAGATGTTTAACTTCTCTCATGTTAAGAGAAATCAAAATTAATACTAGACCAAGGAACTACTTATCATGTAGTAGGTTGTCAAAAATTGAAGAACTTGACCATGTAGTCCTTTGGTGAGGCTGTGGGGAAATACTCGCATGCATTCCTGCTGAGAATGCTGAATGGTACAACTTTTATGGAGGTTGTACAGATGTACTTATCTTTTGACCCAGAATACTCACTTCTAGGGATTTACCCTAGTGATACACCACCAAGCATATAAAACTGCATGTGCACAAATGTGTTTATTACATCATTATTTGTATCTGTAAAATAATGAAAATTATTCAAATCTCAAACCAAACAATATTTATTACACTTTGGTGTGTATAAACCACACACACACACACACACACACACACACACTTGAGTACTATACATCTGTACAAAAGAATGAGGAAGACCTCTGAACTGATAGGGAGTGATTTTCAGGAGATAGCAGAAGTTAAAAAGAGTACATAAAAGCATATATGGCATCTTATATTTTGCATCGGAAAGAAGTGAAAATAAGAAAATTTGAACGTATCTTTTTTAAAGTGCAAAAAGAAAAACAAATATAAGCCAGAAAATAATAGGAACTGGTTAAATATAAAGGATACAGTGAGCAGAAAATGGGATGATAAGAGTATAGGAAGAAATGACAATTGAGTATGCTCTTTTTTATAGTTTTGGTCTTTGAAACTGTGTTAATGTTCTACATATTCCAAAAATAAAATTAATTAGAGTGAGGAGAGGGAAACTGAAACTAAGCTGGAGGGGGAAGAAGGATTAATTGAAGGTAAAGTTTTCATAGTATTTGACTTTGTACTCTCAGTCACAGAAGAGGTGTGAGCAGGAGGAATAAATGCCAACAAACCAAACTCTTTAATAGTTTCCTTTCTCTTCAATGGTGGAATGGACAAAGTCATTCCTAAAGTATTTTAGGTATATTACAGAGTTGAGTCAGTGAATAAGTATATTGACATTAAAGCAGGACTGGATTTTCAGTGTGATTGAAGTGTAATGCAACTATGAAATTATACAAGGTAAAAAAAAAATCTTCAAAATTTGTGACTTCATGATTTTTAAAAAAGATTTTATTTATTTATTTGGCAGAGAGAGATCACAAGTAGGCAAAGAGGCAGGCAGAGGGGGAGGGGAAAGCAGGCCCCTGCTAAGTAGAGAGCCAGATGTGGGTCTCGATCCCAGGACCTTGAGATCATGACCTGAGCCGAAGGCAGAGAGGCTTAACCCTCTGAGCCACCCAGGTGCCCCGAATTCATGATTTCTAATATATAAATGTGTGTGTGTGTACTTCTGTGCATATATTTATATATGCATTTATATATGTCCATATATTTTGATGTATGCATTCATGTATATTTTTATGTATGTATGGGTGCATATTTCCTAGTTCTGTCTGCTAAAAGGGCCAGGAATCAAAGATACTCCAACAGCAATTAGTAAACCTAGTTTCTACATGTTGATATCTAACACCATTTCTCACTGTAATAAAGCAGAGCTCCTCAGAAAGGTGGCCAATTAGGTATAAGCTGAGCCTGACACATTGTATTAGCTAAAAAGTCATGGAGTACTCCAAAAAATAATGGTAGCATGTGTGAAGAACATGGAAAGTAGTGTGACAGGGCTTTCACTGGACAAATCTGGAATAATTTGAACATAAAAAAGATTAAATACAATAAATAATTTAAACCATTACAAAATAGAAATTAATTTGGCCATATCTAAAAATAAATAGATAAAATCAATTTACCGGTCATTGGAGGAAAAGTTGAGTACAGTAAAGTTGAGTTACAGTAAAATTTCAAGTTGAGTACAGTAAAATTTCAAGGGCCAATTGTTTAATGCAAAGAAAGTGTACAATTTAGAAAATTAATGTTCTGCATCACCATAGTAAAGACTGGGTCAGAAAAGAGCCCTTGATGGATGCTAATCCAGGGAGAAATTTTGATGAGGTATAGGGCACTTGTATAGTCTATCACATATATATATATACACAAACACATATATATATAGACTGTGTGTGAGTATATACACATACATGTGAGTGTGTACATGTATGTATATATGTATACACCTCCCCTGAAAAAAGCCTTACACAAGCATATGCTGTTTGAGTAGTTGCTATTAAGTAACTGTTATTGTTTTTTAGGTATTATTATGGTGTCTCTTTGGGTCTGACAATCTGGGTGGCTTTCTTTTTGACTGAGATCAGGTTCTCCTGAATCTTCTGTAACCAATCTGGGGGCATTTTTCCCATTCTCCATCAGCAGCTGCAAGCAAGCATTAAGAGTTAGGGCTAGAGTAATTATAACAGCTACCACTATGCTTACCACTAAGCTACCATTAAGGTTGTCAATGCTGGGATTTAAGAAAGCTGGATCTAGCCACGTTTTCTGGCAATGAAACTCTCAGAGTAAATGCATCTAAAAGGAAAAAAAAAAATAGTTTTCATTTGTGTACCAAGAGGGAGAACATGATATGAAAACACCTTAGCTTGTTTGTAATGACTCCAGAGTGGTCCTTCCTCACACACTCAGTGCCAAATAAGTCAATTTTTCAACTTTGACTTGCACTTGACACTGCCTTTCATCTGTGAACTATGAAATGCAAAGAAATCTTGTGCACACTCCTCTCCCCCATCTGTGTGTGGCTGTCAGGCGAGCAGTCAACAGCACTCTGTAACAGAAGTTAATTGGAAAGAGCTGGATGTCTTTGGGTCTTTTGGTAATTACTGAAGTCACTCTCCTGGCATGGAAGAGAGCCTCTTGCCTCCACACTATTGGATAAAGAGACTCTTTTTTCTCCTTACATGGTCACAGAAGCCAAACAAAACTAAGCACTTACTGTTTGTTTGATAAACCCCAGAATTACTTTAAGGTTGGATACACTAAGCTTTAGGTTCAATTCAATTTGATTCAAGTGCATTTTAAAACCCTCGAGAAGACGTGTCTAATTCACCTCTCTGTTCCCAGTGCTCAGTCCAGCACCTGACACATAACAAATGTTCAGTGTTAGGAATTTTTATTATTAATATTATTACTAACACCTGGCTCTAGTTCCTGTTATGTACATGTTTCTGAAATGAGCATTTATAAGGAAAAACGTTTAATTCTCAAGTTGCCCACATTTGGGTTGAAACCCTAGCTCTACTATTAACAGCTATGTTATTGTAGGCAAACTGTTTCATCTCACTGACCATCAGTTTCTGGTCCAGTACTGTGAGGATTATATATAACTTGGAGATTTTATTGATTAAATGAAATAAAACTGTTAAAGTGCCTAGTATACTGATTGCATACAATAAGTGCTTAATAAATGATAGTTTTCTTCTCTTGTTTCTTAATGTGTCCAGAGACTATTTGAATCACTTGTTCATGGCTAGTATCTTGCTTCACATCTTTGCCTTTGACAATATTAATTTAGGACAGGACAGGTCCTATTTTCTCTCTTTGCCCTCTGTCACTCCTTATTCTGGTATCTTTTCCATTTGTCTCATTTTAACTAAAAGATATCTTTTAAATTGGGGTTAAAAAACTCAAACAAGGTTTTTATTGTGTCCCACTTATGTAGGAAGCACAGAGACATGCACTGGAAATACAGAAATAAGTATAACATAATACCTTCCCTCAGGGGATTTGAAGCCTTGTCAAGGAAACAGGGATCTACATACCCAAATCAACTACAGCATGAGAAGTTTTCAGAGAGAGAGAGAGAGATTCTTTTTTTTTTTTTAAGATTTTATTTGTTTGGGAAAGAGCAAGAGAGAGAGAGAGAGCACATGCACTGGAGGGAGAGAGAGGGAGAATCTTAAGCAGACTCTGTACTGAGCACAGAGCCCAGTGTGCGACTTGATCTCATGATCCTGAGATCATGACCTGAGCCAAAACCAAGCATTGGACACTTAACCAACTGAGCTAGCCAGGAGTCCCTTGGAGAGAGATAATCTTAAAAGCAAAGTGCTTTATGAGAGCTGTCAGTGCCTCATGTTTGGAAGCAGGTAAATTGCATTGAGGAAGGATTCAGGTTGAAGGTGTCTTCAAGTGGGCTTTGAAAGATCATCCAACATATTCTGGACAGGGAATAGGTGAAAGACCATTTTACAGAGAGGGGATAGCATGTTCAAAACTACGTGGTGAGACATGTGATAGGAGATAAAAAATATGTATCTTTTGTCACATGGTACATGCTATATCATACATGTATACAATGGGAGGGTATTGTTTGTCAGCTATGCACAGAGTCAGATACATTCAGAAAGGTATTGGTAAGGGTAAATACCCAGTAGTACAATTGCAGGGTCATAGGGAAGCTCTGTTTTTAATTTCTTAGGGAATCTCTGCATTGTTCTCCAAGTTGTCTGTACCAACTTGCATTCCCACCAACAGTGTAAGAGGGTTCCCCTTTCTACACATCCTCTCCAACACATGTTGTTTCCTGTCTTGCTAATTTTGGCCATTCTAACTGGAGTAAGGTGGTATCTCAATGTGGTTTTGATTTGAATCTCCCTGATGGCCAGTGATGATGAACATTTTTTTGTGTGTCTGATAGCCATTTGTATGTCTTCATTGGAGAAGTTGTCTGTTCATGTCTTCTGCCCATTTTTTGACATGATTATCTGTTTTATGTGTGTTGAGTTTGAGAAGGTCTTTAAAGATATAGATGTAGTGAAAAGAAAAGTCATCTGTACCCCAATGTTCATAGCAGCAATGGCCATAGTAGCTAAACTGTGGAAAGAACCAAGATGCCCTTCAATGGACGAATGGATAAGGAAGATGTGGTCCATATACACTATGGAGTATCATACCTCCATCAGAAAGGGTGAATACCCAACTTTTGTATCAACATGGACGGTACTGGAAGAGATTATGCTGAGTGAAATAAGTCAAGCAGAGAGAGTCAATTATCATATGGTTTCACTTATTTGTGGAGCATAAGAAATAACATGGAGGACATGGGGAGGTGGAGAGGAGGAGGGAGTTGAGGGAAATTGGAGGGGGAGATGAATCATGAGAGACTATGGACTCTGAAAAACAATCTGAGGTTTTTGAAGGGGCAGGGAGTGGGGGTTGGGGGACCCTGGTGGTGGGTATTATGGAGGGCATGTATTACATGGAACACTGGGTGCATAAACAATGAATTCTGTTACACTGAAAAGAAATTAAATAAAAAAAAAGGAGAAAAAAAAAAAAGAAAGGTATTGGTAGGGCTTTAGAAGGTAGGTTGCAGATACTCCATACTGCTTCTGAAGATGGAGTAAGGATGTCACTGCCTCAGTGAAGATCAAAAGTAGCTTTTCATCAGGCTCAGTCATTACCTATAGAGCTAAAACACCTTGAGGAGTAGTGCCAGTCTATAGCCTGGGACTACAGAAGGGCCAGCCTGAATTATTGAAACTAGTGAAGAGGCAAATGCACAGGGAGAGTATTTTTGTATGTGTGTATGTATGTATTATTTGCCTCAGAGGTACAGGTCTGTGATTCGTAAGGCTTACACATTAACAGCACTCACCATATTACATATCCTCCCCAAGTCCATAACCCAACCACCCTCTCCATACTACCCCACCCCCAAGCAACCCTCAGTTTGTTTTGTGAAATTGAGTCTCTTATGGTTTGTCTCCTGTCCGATCCCATCTTGTTTCACTTTTTCCGTCCCTAACTCCAAACTCCCCACCCTGCCGATCAAATTCCTCATATCAGGGGGATTATATGATAATTGTCTTTCTCTGATTGACTTATTTAACTCAGTGTAATACCTTCTAGTTCCATCCATGTCGTTCCAAAAGGCAAGATTTCATTTCTTTTGATGGCTGCATAGTATTCGAATGTGTGTGTGTGTGTGTGTGTGTGTGTGTGTGTGTATACACACACACACACACACACATATATACCACATCTTCCTTATCCATTTATCTGTTGATGGACATCTGGGTTCTTTCCATAGTTTGGATATTGTGGACATTGCTGCTATGAACATTTGGGTGCATGTGCCCCTTCGGATCACTACATTTGTATATTTAAGGTATATACCCAGGAGTGTGATTGCTGGGTCGTGGGGTGGCTCTATTTTCAACTTTTTCAGGAACCTCCATGCTGTTTTCCAGAGTGGTTACACCAGTTTGCATTTCCACCAATAGTATAGGAGGGTTCCCCTTTTTCCACATCCTTGCCAACATCTGTCATTTCCTGACTTGTTAATTTTAGCCATTCTAATTCATGTGAGGTGGTATCTTACTATAGTTTTGATTTGTATTTCCCTGATGCCCAGTGATGTGGAGCACTTTTTCATGGGTCTGTTAGCCATCTGGATGTCTTCTTTTCAGAAATGTCTGTTTATGTCCTTTGCCCATTTCTTGATTGGATTCTTTGTTCTCTGGGTGTTAATAAGTTCCTTTGTTAAGTTCCTTATAGATTTTGGATACTAGCCCTTTATCTGATAATGCCGTTTGCAAATATCTTCTCCCATTCTGTCAATTGCCTTTTGGTTTTGTTGACTGTTTTCTTTGCTGTGCAGAAGCTTTTGACCTTGATGAAGTCCCAGTAGTTCATTTTTTCTCTTGCTTCCCTTGCCTTGGGTGATATTTCTAGGAAGAAGTTGCTGTGACCTAGGTTAAAGAGGTTGCTGCCTGTGTTCTCCTCAAGGATTTTATGGATTCCTATCTCACATTAAGGTCTTTATCCATTTTGAGTCTGTTGTATTGTGTGGTATAAAGAAATGGTCCAGTTTCATTTTTCTGCATGTGGCTGTCCAATTTTCCCAACACCATTTTTGAAGAGACTGCCTTTTTTCCATTGGACATTCTTTCTTGCTTTGTCAAAGATTAGTTGACCATAGAGTTGAGGATCTCTTTCTGGGCTCTCTATTGTATTCCATTGATTTATATGTCTGTTTTTGTGCCAGTATGATGCTGTCTTGATGAGGACAGCTTTATAGTAGAGCTTGAAGTCTGGAATTGTGATGCCACCAACTTTGGCTTTCTTTTTCAACATTCCTCTGGCTATTCTGGGTCTTTTCTGGTTCCATATAAATTTGAGGATCATTTGTTCCATTTCCTTGAAAAAAATGGATGGTATTTTGATAGGGATTGCATTAAATGTGTACATTGCTTTGGGTGGCATAGACATTTTCACACTATTTTTTCTTCCAATCCATGAGCATGGAACATTTTTCCATTTCTTTGCGACTTCCTTCATTTCTTTCATGAGTACTTTATAGTTTTCTTGAGTACAGATTATTTGCCTCTTTGGTTAGGTTTATTCCTGGTATCTCATGGTTTGGGGTGAAATTATAAATGGGATTGACTCCTTAATTTCTCTTTCTTCAGTCTTGCGTTGGTGTATAGAAATGCAACTGATTTCTGGGCATTGATTTTATATCCTGACACTTTACTGAATTCCTGTATGAGTTCTAGCAGTTTTGGAGTGGAGTCTCTTGGGTTTTCCACATTAATTATATCATCTGCAAAGAGTGAAATTTGACTTCTTCTTTGCCAATTTGGAGGCCTTTTATTTCTTTTTGTTGTCTGAGGCCAGGAGTTCTGGTACTATGTTGAATAGCAATGGTGATAGTGGACATCCCTGCCGTGTTCCTGACCTTAGGGAAAAAGCTCCCAGTTTTTCCCCATTGAGAATCGTGTTCTCTGTGGGGATTTCATAGATGGCTTTGATGATATTGAAGTATGTACTCTCTATCCCTACACTTTGAAGAGTTTTGATCAAGAAATGATGCTGTACTTTGTCAAATGCTTTTTCGGTATCTCTTGAGAGTATCATATAGTTCTTGTTCTTTCTTTTATTAATGTATTGTATCACATTGATTGATTTGCAGCCCAGGAATAAATCCCACTTGGTCATGGTGAATAATCCTCTTAATGTACTGTTGGATCCTGTTGGCTAGTATTTTGGTGAGAATTTTTGCGTCTGTGTTCATCAAGGATATTGGTCTATAATTCTCTTTTTTTGATGGGGTCTTTGGTTTTGGGATCAAGGTAATGCTGGCCTCCTAAAATGAGTTTGGAAGCTTTACTTCCATTTCTATTTTTTGGAACAGTTTCAGGAGTATAGGAATTAATTCTTCTTTAAATATTTGGTAGAATTCCCCTAGGAAGCTATCTGGCCCTGGGCTCTTGTTTGTTGGGAGATTTTTGATGGCTGCTTCAATTTCCTTCCTGGTTATGGGTCTGTCCAGATCTTCTATTTATTCCTGGTTCAGTTTTGGTAGTTTATATGTCTCTAGGAATGCATCCATTTCTTCCAGATTGTCAAACTTGCTGGCTTATAGTTGCTTATAATATGATCTTACAATTGTTTGTATCTATTTGGTGTTGGTTGTGATCTCTCCTCTTTCATTCATGATTTTATTTGGGTCCTTTGTCTTTTCTTTTTGATAAGTCTGTCCAGGGGTTTATCAGTCTTATTAATTCTTTCAAAGAACCATCAACTTGTTTCATTGATTTGTTCTATTGTTTTTGTTGTTGTTGTTGTTGTTATTGTTGTTTGTTTGGTTTGGTTTGATTTCTGTTTCATTGATTTCTGCTCTGATCTTTATTATTTCTCCCCTCCTGCTGGGCTTAGGCTTTCCTTGCTGTTCTTTCTCCAACTACTTTAGGTGTAGGATTAGGTTGTGTCCTTGAGTCCTTTTTTGTTTCTTGAGAAAAGCTTGTATCGCTATATACTTTCCTCTCAGGATTGCCTTTGCTGTGTCCCACAGATTTTGAACCGTTGTGTTTTCATTATCATTTGTTTCCATGATTTTTTCAATTCTTCTTTAATTTCTTGTTGACTCATTCATTCTTTAGTAGGATGCTCTTTAGCCTACATATATTTGGGTTCTTTGCAAATTTCCTCTTGTGATTGAGTTCTAGCTTCAGAACCTTGTGGTCTGAAAATGTACAAGGAATGATCCCAATCTTTTGGTACCAGTTGAGACCTGATTTGTGACCCAGGATGTGATCTATTCTGGAGAATATTCCATGTGCACTAGAGAAGAATGTGTATTCTGTTGCTTTGGGATGGAATGTTCTGAATATATCTGTGATGTCCATCAGGTCCAGTGTGTCATTTGAGGCGTTTATTTCCTTGTTGATCTTTTGCTCAGATGATCTGTCCATTTCATTGAGGGGAGTGTTAAAGTCCCCTACTATTATTGTATTATTGTCGATGTGTTTCTTTGATTTTGTTATTAATTGGTTTATATAGTTGGCTGCTCCCCTGTTAGGAGCATAGATGTTTAAAAGTGTTAGATCTTGTTGGACAGGCACTTTGAGTATGATCTAGTGTCCTTCCTTATTTCTTATTATAGTCTTTAGCTTAAAATCTAATTTATCTGATATAAGGATTGCCACACCATGTTTCTTTTGATGTCCATTAGTATGGTAAATTGTTTTCCACCACCTCCCTTTAAATCTGGAGGTGTCTTTGGGTCTAAAATGAGTTTCTTGTACGCAGCATGTTGATGGCTTTTGTGTTTTTATCCATTCTGATACCCTGTGTCTTTTGATTGGGGCATTTAGCCCATTTACATTCAGGGTAACTATTGAGAGATCTGAATTCAGTGCCATTGTATTTCCTGTAAGGTGACTGTTACTGTGCATTGGCTCTCTTCCTTTCTGGTCTATTACTTTTAGGCTCTCTCTTTGCTTAGAAGACCCATTTCAATATTTCCTGTAGAGCTGGTTTGGTGTTTACAAATTCTTTAGTTTTTGTTTGTCCTGGAAGCTTTTTATCTCTCCTTCTATTTTCCATGATAGCCTAGCTGGATATAGTATTCTTGGCTGCATGTTTTTCTCATTTAGTGCTCTGAATATATCATGCCAGTTCTTTCTGGTCTGCCAGGTCTCTGTGGATAGGTCTGCTGCCATTCTAATATTTTTATCATTCTATGTTACAGACTTTTTGTCCCAGGCTGCTATCAGGACTTTTTCTTTGTCACTAGGACTTTAAGTTTTATTATTAGATGATGGGGTATGGACCTATTCTTAGTGATTTTGAAGGGGCTTCTCTGTGCCTCCTGGATTTTGATGTTTGTTCTCTTTGCCATCTTAGGGAAATTTTCCACAAAAATTCTCTCCAATATACCTTCTGGCCCCGTCTCTCTTTCTTCTTCTTCTGGAGTCCCAGTTATTCTAATATTGTTTCATCTTATGGTATCACTTGTCTCTTGAATTCTCCCCTCGTGGTCCAGTAGTTGTTTGTCTCTCTTTTGCTCAGCTTCTTTATTCTCCATCATTTCATCTTCTATATCACTAATTCTCTCTTCTGCCTCATTTAACCTAGCAGTAAGAGCCTCCATTTTTTTTTTAATTGCGCCTTATTAACAGCTTTTCTGGTTTCAACTTGGTTAGATTTTAGTTCTTTCTTTTCTCCAGAAAGGACTTTTATTTCTCAAGATAGGGGTTCTCTAATGTCTTCCATGCCTTTTTCGAACCAATCTAGCACCTTGAGAATCGTCATTCTGAACTCTAGATCTGATATGTTACCAATGTCCATGTTGATTAGGTTCCTAGCCTTTGATGCTTCCTCTTGTTCTTTTTTTTGTGGTGAGTTTTTCCACCTTGTCATTTTATCCAATTAAGAATATAAGAACAAGAGAATAAAATACTAAAAGGGTGGCAGAGATACCTGAAAAATATGCGTTAACCAAATCAGAAGAGACTCCAAATTGTGGGGAGAAGAAAGGGGGTAAAAAGAAGTTACAAAAATTTTTTTTTTATTTTATTTATATTATTTATTAGAGAGAAAGATCAGAAGTAGACAGAGAGGCAGGTGGTGGAGGGGAAGCAGACTCCCTGCTGAGCAGAGAGCCCAATGAGGGACTCAGTCCCTGGACTGAGTTTATGACCTGAGCTGAAGGCAGAGGCTTAACCCACTGAGCCACTCAGGCGCCCCCTAAAAATATTTTTTTTAAATTAAATATATATATGTGTGTGTGTGTATGTGTGTGTGTGTGTGTGTATATATATATATATATATATTAGACTGATGAGCAGAAGAGAGCCACCCACTTGATTTTGGGTGTAATTTGGTCTCTTAGAAGAAACTACCTCAAAATTTTAATGAAAGAAAAACTTATATACATATACAAAAATAAGGGTCAACTCAATGAAGGGATGGAATATGATTGTAAGGATGAAAATTTAAACAACATTGTAAAAAAGGAGTTGATAAGATAAGTTGGTTTGGAAAAGAATGAAAAAGAAAGTAGAGAGAATTTGCTCAGGCTAGAGACTAGAACAAAACCCTCTGCTAGATTTAGGGTATATTTTGATCTGTTAGAAGTTATATCCCAACATTTTTTAGAAGAATAAACCCTATATGTATACAAAAAATAAAGTTAGGTACAATGAAGGATAAGATATGACTATAATAAAGAAGGTTCAGAAAGATTTTTTAAAGAAAGGTATTGTTAAGATAAACTAGTTAAAAAATGTTACAAGAGGAAAGAGTAAAAGTTATAAAAATTAGAATAAGAAAAAAATAAAAAAAAAATAATTTTGCAAGACTAAAGAATCATGGGGAGAAAGCCATGAATTCCATGCTTTGCTTTCCCCTCCTCTGGAATTACGCTGTTCTCCTTGATCAGTGAGCTTGGTCTTGGCTGGATGTTCTTGCTCATCTTCTGGGGGAGGGACCTTTTATAGTGATTCTCATGTGTCTTTGCCCCAGGTGGAATTGCTCCACCCTTGCCAGGGGCTGGGCTAAGTAATCTGCTCGGATTTGCTCTCGAGAGCTTTTGTTCCCTGAATGAGCTCTGGAGGATGGGAATGAAAATGGCGGCCTCCCAAACTCTCGCCTGGAGGAGCTGAGAGCTTGGGGCCCCACTCCTCAGTGCATCATCGGAGCAAAGCACTCAATCACTCCCGTCTCCCTGGTCTCTGGCCACATTTTGAGCTCACCTGGCCTGTGACCGAGCATTTCTGTCTTTGGCATACAGCCCCATTTGGAGTCTCCAAACCGAGCAGATTCCTGCCTCCAGAGAAGGAAGGTAAGTCTCCCCATATCTGCCCCTTGTGGGGTCCCTGATCAAACAGCAGTGGCCTTTTTGTGCCACAGATCACAGTTTAAGGTAATCCCAAGCCGAGAGCTCACTCCTTGGCTCCATCTCTGTAGCCGGCTTCCCTGCTCTAAATACCTGTGAGCTCTGCTACACTCAGAGCCCCAATCCTTCTGTGACTCCATTGGACCTGAGACCAAACTGTCCCTGCAAGGGCTCCACCCCTGCTTAGCCTCTGGAGCGATGTCCCTCAGTGGAGCAGACTTTTTAAAGTTCTGATTTTGTGCTCCATTGCTCCACCGCTTGCCAGGAGCCAGCCTCTCACCCCACTGTCTATCTTCCCGTGCCTTCAGATTCACTTCTTTGCATGTCCTACCTTTCAGAAAGTGGTCGATTTTCTGTTTCTAGAATTGCTGCTCTTCTTCTTTTTGAAATCCTGTTGGTTATGTAGGTGTTTTTGTAATGTTTTGATAACTATCTAATTGAACTCCTGTGTCCTGATGTTATGTCAGCCTATTACTCCTCTGCCATCTTGAGTCCTCCTTCATCAAAATTCTTAACATCATCGTTAATGTCATCGTCATGACCACCACCACCACCATTGCCATCATCATTATAATCCCATTTTCAGAAAAATAGGGTAGTATAGCAGTGTTACCCTGAAATGGTCAAACAATAGGTTAAAGCAAAACTTGGCTATTATTGTATAATCTTTATTCAGCAAGTTATATATTGTAGATTGCTTTTTACTGAGACATAATTCACGTAAAACTCACCATTTTATTTATTTATTTATTAAAATAAATTTTAATAAATTTATTAAATAAATAAATAAATAAATAATATTTATTAATATTAATAATAAAAATAAATAATAAATAAATAAAATAAATTTAATAAAATAAATTTTATTTATTTTATTATGCCTTCAGGTTTTTCCCTATTTGTAAAGTATTTCATTTTCGAACAATTTCAGTTGTCAGACTTGAAAAATGGCACCAAAGCACATCGGAACAAGGGCCTCCATTGAAGAAATTTGAATGTCTGTTGAAATGGCTGTGTCTATAGCTGGCAAAGTGAAGTTTCTTCTAATTATAAAATAATACTATGACATAAAGATTATTATCATAGATAGTTGAAAGATGATGCTAAGTATCTTCAGCTATTTGGATGCATGTTTGATATGCATGTCTGAATACTATCTTACATACTAGTGTTCATTACTCAGTAGATTTTCTTAAGTACTCACTATTTATCAGTCGTTTTGTTAACTACAGATCCAGTTAAGAACAAAATCTATGGTCTTGATTCCATTGGCTCCCATTTTTATTGATCCATGTTAACCATTGTCCAGTCATATCTTTGGTTTGCTATTGCCTTTGGTGAATTGTCTTGTACCTACCCATGGGTAATGGTCAAGGTAAATTGACAACAATAGAAAACCTGGGCTTCACACTACTGTAAATGGTTTTCATTAACTTATTCCCAGTTACTATGGAAATAGCAGTATGAAAATAGATTCTGGAAAGATAAAAATCACTTTCTGAATAGGCTTCTTAAAGGCATAGATCTAGCACAATGAGGTTTAATATTCAGTTCTTCTGTGTGTTTGTAGTGTATGTGTATCTCAAAAAACTTTAAAATGAAAGGGACTATGTTTCTTTTTCTCTATGTGTGACATATAGTAAGTGATATAAATTAAAGTACTTGTTGGATGTTTAAGTAAATATATATATGAACGTATTTAATAAAATAATCACAACTGCCATTTATGCCCACTTACTGTGTATCAGCTGCTGTGCTAAGCTCTGCATATGCACTCATTATTTTTATTCCTATTATAAGAAAAATAAACCTAGGGAGTTTAATAATTTGTCCATAATTGTATGTCTATCTGTAACTTTGCTCTAAGCTATTAGCCAATGTCACTCTGTACTCATCATGCTAAATCATAATTATCTTTTAAACTGTTAGGCACCTTTATAAGACTGTGAACTCTAAGAAAGTAAGGATTTTTACTTGTGTATCTGTATTTCACCAGTGCTAAATTCAGAACCTAGCAAAGACAGTGTGTTCAATGACTGCTTCTGGGTTGAAATGATTGCTCTTTGGAGATCCACCCTCAACATAAGGAATCAATGGAGAGACCTTGACGATTAGAACTGTGCTCAGATCATTGATGCAAGCTGAGCTATGCCTATTTGGTCATAGTCACCTTCTAGGTTCTTTTAGTGTTAGAAAATGTTACCTACCAAAGAAGTTTCAGGTTGAGAGTCACTACACCTATAATTTTGATATCAACTTATAAAGAACAAGTTAAATCAAGTTCTTATATATACACAGACATTTATTAAATATAGATATCCATTGGCAGTCAAATATAAAATTTCTACAACCTATATTTTAATTTCAATAAAGTCATGTGGTGCTTTTACTTGTTCTGATTACTACTCATCTCAAAGTTCACTAGAGGTGGTTGTGATTAGTGGTAACTATAATAGTTGTCATCAAGCAATTATATTCTCTTGCATTATAATTGTAATTAAAGTCTCCTACATTTTGAGTATGGATCTTTTTTCTTGGTCAAGCTATGGCCACTGTTCTTGAGGATATAGTTTACAAGCCTTATTCAGTTATTATATCATGATTATGAAGGGAGAAGGGAGCCCTATGAAAGCATACAAACAAATCCACATATCTTAAATACCTTCATTTTAATCAGTGAGAACCTACTTGTAATGGTCATCATGCTTATCAACAAGCTATTAATTTCACCAAGGCAAATTTATTTTTGACATTTATCAGGTTAATTAACAAAGCCTCAGGTGAAATGGAGATAAATAAATGAAGCCCTTATAGTTGACTTAGGTCTTTCTGATATGATGCCAGGTGAATACCATAGAATGTGGTTTTTAATTAGAGTTACTGAGATTTACATCTAAAACTAGTAACATTCGTAATAACATCACACCATTTATGGTAACTTATATATCTCTATACATATATGTATATGTATATATGTGTATGTGTATATGAGCATATATGTTGTGTGTTTGTATGTTTCTATAATCTCGTCTCTAGAATTAGGGTTAAACATTTCTTACCTAGGTGGTTCCTGTAAGTTCTCCAGAAGTAATCCATCTTTTGGGAAGCTGTTATTTTCTTCCTATTCACATTTTACTTTTTATTGCATCTTCAGTTCAAAACTTATTTGTAGAAATTTAGTATAAAAAATAGACTTTGTATAAAATAATTTAGATTTATGTATTTGATGTACTATGCTATAATTAGTAAATCTTTTTCATGTGATATATTCCTTTCCCAAATAACTTACAATCTTGTCCAGAGAAAGAATTTTTATTTTCATTTTTAATTGCTCATCCATTAATATCACAAATATTTAGTGGCATTAAAGCTAGTTCTTTCCATTCTTTCTTTTGCACTTCCATGCCCATAGTTAACTGGGCTCGATACCCAGTGCATACACTGTAAATGTTGAATTACCAAAAAACATCCTATTATGAAGCCATCATTACTGAAGTTTACAGGTTTCTTTTCCTAATTTCAAAATGCTTTTTTCATTTTAGGTCACTCCAGGTAGCTGTCTCATCGCATCAATTCTCTGTCGATTCTCACTGCATGGAGTGAAGACGAAATCACTGGATCAGGTATGGCTTCTAGTACCAAAAAGTACCCACTAAAAATTAAATCTATATACTACACTTCGGAGTGAAACTTTAAAAATATTCTTAAAATAGAACTTGAGGCAATTGATTTTGGAAATTACTAGAAGTAGGGACCATTTTTTCTGTACTACAAGATCTCTTTTGTGGAAAAGGAACTATTTATACAAGTACTTGTTAAAGCTTCTACATTGCAATTTACTCCACCTAATAATTACCCTATCAACACATATTCTGTCTAAATGTCTTTAGTCACAGTCCTTCTAATGTAATCTGGGTGTTCATTGTTCTTCTGTTTGATATGCACTGGAAGCTTGCAGCATCTTATTCTAATCAGTATTTGAATGCATTGTCTGTTGAAATGAAAGTAATAATGATTAGTAGGACAGATGTTTCCCCTGAATGTGAAAATGTAGGGGTTAAAACTGCAAAGTAAACTGAATATTCACAGTCTTTGCATGCATTTTTCAAGATGGTAGAATACAAATTTTATGTAGTAGAAATCAGGTACCAGTCAAAGTTGTAAAGATCTGTGACCTGCAAAATAGAGGATATTTGGAAATAACTATCCATTCTGGAGAATAGATACAGAACTGTAGTATGTTGGTAATATGAAATATTATTTACCTTTATGGTTCGTGATTTTGACAGAGACTAGGAGAGACATTGAAATGGAAAACAGAACAATCAGAATTTCATGCTAGGGGGTATAGCTCGGGTAGAGCATTTGACTGCAGAATTTCATGCCAGGTGCTTCAGTGCATCAGTATATTAACAGAAAGATTAGAAGAGCCTATGAATGGATTGTCATTATTCATTAGTATATTCCTATTTTTGTTAATATTAAATGTATCTCTGCTTTTTGATTGAAAATGCTATAAAATCAGTTGCTTATGACATTTAATTATCAAAATAGGAAGATTTATAGCAGAAATCTGATTTCTCTCATGTTGGTAATATTTATCTCCAGTTTCTACATATATTCGTTAGTTAATATTTTTCACTGGGATTTCTAAATTATAAGGCCATGAGGAAAACTTAAAATAAATGTATATATTTATATATATATTATATATATATCATCTATATATTATTATATATAATGTAATTTCCCTAGGATTCCTAAATTAAAAGGCCATGAGGAAAATTTAAAATAAATAAATACATATATTTATATATATAATATATATTATTATATGTATATTTCTATATGACAATGAGCTAACTTTAATTTCTCAACTGAGGGAATAATTGAGGCCAAGGCTATTCCTATTTTCATTTGTTATATAAACAGAGCAGATCTTCCTCTACTTACCATGGAATTATGTCTGGATAAATTCACTGTAAGTTGAAAATATCATTAAGTTGAAAATCAATTTAATATACCTAACCTCACCTACTCTACTTCATAGCTTATCCGGCCTACTTTAAACATGCTCAGAACACTTATAATTAGGGAAAATCATCCAATACAAAATCTATTTTCTAATAAAGTGTTGAGTATCTTATGTAATTTATTTAATTCTGTGCTGAAAGGGGAAAATAGAATAGTTATATGGTATGGAATGGTTGTAAATATGTTGGTTGTTTACCCTGGTGATCTTGGAGCCAACTGGAAACTCTGGCTCATTGCCATTACGCATCATCTCAAGAGAGTATTATAACACCACTAGCCTGGGAAAAGATCAAATTTCAAAATATGGTTCCTACTGAATGTGTGTTACTTTTGAAACTTCTTGAAGTCAAAATATCCTAAGTCAAACCATCACAAGTCAGTGATCGTATTGTAACTTACATCTTTATTTAAGTAAAGTTTGTGTTAATCCTTCTCACAACCTTTACAAATAACTCGCTGAAAACAGGTAATGAATACCGCTGCAGAATACAGATGTACAGGCCCAACTGGTGGATGGTGCCTGGTTATTTGAGATCTCAAAGAGCAACAAGGTAAACCATAAAACCCTAATTTACGATGCAAATTACCATCACTTCAAAAGGTATAGCATTTGATTTCTCACCCCAATAGTCTCAGTCATGGGGCTGATTTGGGGTAGCCCCTTGGTTTTTGGTTTTTATTTTGTTTTGTTTTGTTTTTTCTGAATTGTTTACGCAGTTAATAAAAAGATGGATGAGTGTCTTTGGATTAAAAGGATTCCTCTTTCTACTGACCTGCTCAGAGTTTATACAAAATCACCATCTAGGTCTCTTGAGATTATGACCCGTGGATCTAAACTCCATTAAAGCTTTCTTCACATGGAATTAAGAAGTTCAAAATGAAGTATCTTTGGAGTCAGTACCCATGATTAAGAGGTTATCAAGAAGGTGGCCCTGTGGTGGTTTTCAGTGTTTCATGATTCCTTCCCTACTTCAAATCTTACCACACCTCCAACTCACAAGTGTTAATACCTTAGACTGTGGCCTTAACATGTGCTTTTGTTTTAATTTCTTAACTTAACCTAAAGCCTTTCAGTCAACATTTGAAAACTTTGAAAAATTAGGGGCTCCTGGGTGTCTCAGTCATTAGGTATCTGCCTTCAGCTCAAGTCATGATCCCAGAGCCCTGGGATCAAGCCCTGAGTTAGGCTCCCTGCTCAGAGGAGGGCCTGCTTTTATCTCTCCCTTCACCCCTGCTTGTGTTCCCTCTTTAGCTGTCTCTCTCTCTCTGTGTCAAATAAATTATTAAAAAAAAAAAAGAAAAAAGAAAACTTTGAAAAATCAAATAAGTAATAAAATATGATATTTCATGATCCTTAAAAATGCCTCCACGATTCTGGGGAAACTATTTAAATCCTCCTTTTTATTCTCTGCATGAAAGGTCTTTGCTGGAGGAGGGCTGGCTCTTCTTACGTAGGGATATAGAATCTTTGTTTATTTTTTTAATTTTTTTATTTTTTGGTATTAGAGATCTTTTTAAATATATTTTGATTGACTCATTTGATACCTACTTGAACATTTGATCTTTTTTATAGCATAAATAGAACATAAACTTTAGAGACAAATAGATTTAGAATTATATTCTAGTTAGCCTCATCTATTACCAGCTGTGATTCTTTGCTACAGATGCTGCATTTGTAACTGGTAGGGAACAATGATATCATTTAAAAGGGTTTTTCCAAGGTTTGAACTGGGTTATACATTTCAAGCTCTTAGTATACTGTGTAGCACAGAGGAAACACTCAAAACTGTTAATTGTATCATGGAATTGCCTAGAATATTAATCAGAGTGGTATACGTATATGTAAATTAATAGTGCTGTCACAGGGAGTAAGGATGGCTTATCTGTTTTCAAATAATTAGTATATAAAAAATATTAACACTGAAAGTGCACTGAAGATAGCTTGAATTTTGAAGATTTGCAGTGCTTTGGGTTTTATCCCTATTGAAATGTCATTGTAAGCACAGAAAACTAAGAGTATAGAATGTTCTATATAGAGAGCTTAATATCTGTGAAAGCCAGTGTAAAAGTGACCACAGATGTGATCTAGCAGAAAGATTTTCTCAGACTGGTTATTTGTTTGAATTTATTTTTTTTAATTTGTTTTTTGTTTGTTTTATGTTATGTGGAACTATACTATATATAAAAGTTATATAAGAAGAACTGATCTATTTGGTGGTAAGAGAAGTTCAGATTCTTTTTTTTTTTTCCTAAAGATTTTATTTATTTATTTGACAGAGAGAGAGATCACAAGTAGGCAGAGAAGCAGGCAGAGAGAGAGAGAGAGGAGGAAGTGGGCTCCCTGCTGAGCAGAGAGCCCGATGCGGGACTTGATCCCAGGACCCTGAGATCATGACCTGAGCCGAAGGCAGAGGCTTAACCCACTGAGCCACCCAGGCACCCCGAAGTTCAGATTCTTATCTGTTCAACTGTACCACCAACCCATCCCTGAGTTTGCTCTGAAGACCTCCTCCCCACGATGCTTAGGGAACACACACACACACACACACACACACACGAAGAAAGAAAGAAGGAAGGAAGGAATGAACGAAGGAACGAAAGAGAAAAAGAAAGACTTTGACCTACTCCAGTCCTTTAAATTTTAAGATGGAGAAACTGAGGCCAAGCATAGTGAAGTGACATGCCCTAGGTCACAGAGAGGGACAAGTCTGGTTGTACTGACTCCCATCTATGGGATCATGTTGACCCTTATAAAGAATATATTTATAGTTTAGGGCAGCAAATGTGGCTCTGGGAAATGTGGACTTTCCTTCCTTTTTACCAATCATATCATTTTGGTGGTTGCACATGTGCTATAGTATCAGTTCTCAAAGTGTGGTCACCAATCAGCAACATCAGCATAACTTTTATTTGTTTTCAATTTTTTTAAAGATTTATTTATTTATTTGTGTGGGGGTAGAGAGAGGGAGAAGAGAAACTCAAGCAGACTCCATGCTGAGGACAGAGCCCACCTGGGGCTCAGTCTCATGACTGTGAGAACATGACCTGAGCTGAAACCAAGAGTCAGAGGCTTAACCGACTGTGCCACCAGGTGCCCCAGCATAACTTTTAAAAAATACAGATTCTTGGGCGTACTCAGACCACCTAAGTCAAAAATTCTGATGGTGGTGCCATGGACCTTACGGTTTAACAGGCCCTCCAGGGGATTCTAATATTCATTTATGCTTGAAAATTTACCTCTATAGTAAAGAAATTACTTGGAAATTAGCTCTCTGTAAATTAATCTTAATTACCTGGCTTACCTATCAATAGGCAAAAGCCACTAAAAAGATACATAAAGTTCTGTAAAGAAAATAATTGAAAGGGAAAATGAAATTTTGTTGATCACCACCTTACATAACAAACTCTTTGATTTCTATTAGTTATTTAATCCTTAAGGAGCATACTGAAGTATATATATTATTATCTGAGCTTTGATGGAAAAAATAGATTCAGAAAGATGAAATAACTTGCCTAAGATCATTCAGCTGGAAGTTGCAGACCTAGGATTTGAACCCAGATATAATCGACTCCAAAGCTTTAAATCTTCCCATTATACATAGAAACCACTGGGCACTACACACACCTGGGGTGAGATAGCTACAACTCTGGGGGAAAAATCCATGCATTCAATCTCTTCATCATTATGGAGTGCTTTAATGTTGATTATATTTAGGATGTAATATACCTCTCTTTTGATGTTACAAGGAAACAATATTTTATCACTCTGACACAAGAGAATGTATGCCTTTGCTACTCTTCTTCATTCTACTTACATCTATTTGAATATCAATCCCCATATTTCTATAAACTTGCATAACGATGACGAGCTAATGTATATGTATATGTTCTTTTTTTTTTTTTCTTTAGCATTTCATGTAAGAAATAATGTAGCTCCAGTGTATCCTGTTGGGGGACATATAAAAAGTTTCTGAAAAATGAATCATTACCTTAGATATTATGTAAATAAAATCATGTAAGTATTATGTAAATGTAATTACATATAGAAGTAATTATAGGGATATATATTGCAAACTTCAGAGTTTAATAGAGGAAATTATAGGAGAGGGTAATTATATATCATGTTCCCCAAAGCTTCAACATGGAGGAAGAAATTCATCCATTTTCATATCTGAAAGAGACATTAAATATTTTATTGTGTTTTGCAGAGGGTGTGGTGAATGGGTGGTCTGATTAGGGAACTAGGATGAGTAGGTTTGTGAATTCAGAGGATGTTTGTATTGTGGAAGCATATCAGTTCTAGAGCTATTAAGATTACTTATCAATTATAGGCCTTGCTTATCTCTACTCGAGACTGGTTTCCAGTATGTGGAGAGGAAAATTCTTGCCTAATCCATATTCTAGGATTCTGCCAGTAAGAATGCCAGCTGCATAAGCTAGTACCTTGTAATGTTCTGGAAAATTGAACTTGATTGGACAGATTGTACCAATGGCTGCCAGAAGAAAAATAATCTAAAGAGATAAATGCACAGAATCTAGTAGAGAAGTGTATGTCATATTACTTGAGGACCTGTATCAAGGGTTGTATCTGACATGTGGTATGGAGTCTCTGTATAGGAGAACGGATGGAACTTGAGAGTATAATGCTAAACTGAGTAAGGCAGAGAAAGACAAATACCACATGATCTCACTCATATGTGGAATTTAAGAAACAAAACAAATAAGCAAAGGGAAAAAAAGGAGAGAGAGAGAGAAACCAAGAAACAGACTCTTAACTATAGAGAGCAAACTGATTGTTACCGAAGGGGAGGTGGGCAAGGAATTGGTAAAAACAGGTGATGGGGATTGAGGAGTGCCCTCGTTGTGGCAAGTACTGGGTGATGTATGGAATTGCTGAATCACTATATTGTACACCTGAAACTAATGTAACACTGCATGTAAATGATACCAAAATTAAAATTAAAAAAAAAAACAACAACACCTTAATAAGAGAACAGAAATCACAAGTTAATGAGATCAGGTTTGGAAGCAGAGCAAAGCAAGAAGTTCACGTACTCAATCATATTGAAGGACAACCAAATGTTTGGTTATCAGAGAAGTTAACTCAGACTCAAGACTCAAAGGACACCTTTTTGGACAAAGGTAGCAGTCAATCACTGTACCTCACATATCCTATTCAAGGGCGATTTTGTCATTTTTCTAAGTAAATGTATCCCCAGTTTCTTTACTTTTCTCTACCTCCACTGCTGTTTTCATACTCCATGCCGCCATCATCTTTTGCCTGAATGGATTACAGTTGCCTCCTAACCACTTGCATCATTACCTTGCCAGTTACTCTCTTCATTATCCGTTTTTCATACTGCAGCCAAAGTGATTAATCCTTTAGTCACTCCACATTGATTTTAGGGAAAATATTAAAGTCCTTAACATGATCTATAAGTCTCTGCATACCCTTATCCCTACTTACTTCTGCAGTCTTATCTTGTGTTCCTCTCAGCCCGGTTCCCTCTGTAACTCAATACTGCCCAATTTCAGTTCCCTTAGGTAACATGCCTTTCTGCCTAGAAAGCTTCCTCCATGACCCTTTCTCTTTTAGGTCTTAGAGGTTTCAATTGAAATGCTGTTTCATCAGGAACTGTTCCCTTTACAATTTTCTCTGGAAGCAAACACGCATACACACATCTAGTCTCCTGTTACATTTCCTCTAACTAGTTTCCAATTATGTATTTGTGTGTTGATGTGAATAAATGCCTGTCTCTCCAACTAAACTTTAACTACATGAAAGCAGGAACCATGTCTTTTTTTTTTTTTAAGGATGTACCCTAGAGCTCAGATCAATGGTTGCTATAAATTGTTTGCTAAGCAAAGTCTTAGATATGACACCAAAAGTATAAGTGACAAAAGAAATAAAAACAGATATATTGAACTTCGCAAAATTACAAAACTTTTGAACTGCAAATAGTATCAGTGAAGTGAAGTGAAAACCCACTGAATGAGGAGATATTTAGAAATTATTTATGTAGCAGGAGTCTTGTGTTTAGAATATGTAAATGACTATTACAACCCAAATAATAAAATAATAATAATAACCCACTAAAAATGGGCCAAGAATATGAATAGCCATTTCTCCAATGATAGTATACAAATGATCAATAAGCACATGATAAAATGCACATTACACTATTCAGAAATGCAAATCAAAACAACAATGTGATGTTACTTCATGCCCACTAGAATGACTATAATAATAATTAAGGATAATAACAAGTGTTGGCAAAGGATATGTACAAATTGGAATCCTCATACATTGGTGGTAGAGATGTAGAATGTATAGCCACTTTGGAAAACACTTTGGCTTGTCTTCAAAATATTAAACACAGAATTATTATATGACTTACAGCTATTTCACTTCTAGTTATATACCCAAAATAATTCAAAACATGTCTCCATGGTAAACTTTGTACACAGATGTTTATTATAGCAATACTCATAATCGCCCCAAAGTAGAAACTACTCAGTTTTCCATCAACTGGTGAACAAGTAAAGAAAACATAGTATATTTATACAATGGAATATTATTCAGCAATATAAAGAAATGAAGTACTGATATATGCTACAACATGGAGGAACTTGAAAACATTATGCTAAGTGAAATACGCCAGTCACAAAAGACCATAAAATACCAATTATGGTTATAATTCCATTTACATGAAATATTCAAAATAGACAAATATACAGAGACAGAAAGTAAATTAATGTTTCCCTAAGAGCAGGAAGAGAATTGGGAGGAAATAGGAGTGACTGATGATGGGTATCTTGTTTCTATTTTTTTCTTGGCATCAAAAAGTTTATAAAATTAGATTATAATGATGGATACACAACTCTGTGAATACACTAAACATCGGTGATTTTATGTATATATATATATATATACACATATATATGTAAAGATTTATCTATTTATTTATTTGACAGACAGAGATCACAAGTAAGCAGAGAGGCAGGCAGTGAGAGAGAGAAGGAGGAAACAGGCTCCCTGCTGAGCAGAGAGCCTGATGCGGGGCTAGATCCCAGGACCCTGGGATCATGACTGAGCTGAAGGCAGAGGCTTTAACCCACTGAGCCACCCAGGCACCCCAGTGATTATATATTTTAAATGGAGGAATTGTATGTATCAATAAAACCATTAAAATTTTTTGTCAACTTGGAAAGACAAATTTCTTGTATTTAATGTGTGGGTACATTATTTTTACTGAATGGCCAAAAACTGTATGCCCATTCAAAAGTAATGCAAAACACCAGACTTGGTAACTACATGGGTAAATAATATTTAAAGAGAGTCTTATCTTTAGATATATTTGAAAGATAATTATTTAAAGCAAAACTATTAACAATGTATTGTGAATTTTATAATGTACATGGAAGTAAAATATATGATAGTAATAGTGAAAGGGCAGGAGGGAAGAAATGGAAGTTTATTATTGTAAGGTTCTTACATATGATGTATTGTCATAGCACTTGAAGCTATACTATAATCAAAGATGTATGCTATGAATTCTAAAGCAACTATTAAGATAATAAAAGAGAAGTGTAGCTTAAAAATGAAGTAAAAAGCAATTAAAAATAGTTAATCCAAAAGAAGGCATAATAAGAGGAGCAAGGCTATAAACAATATATGGGACAAATAGTTTAAAAAAAATGGTGAATTTAAAAACAACTTTGATAATCTCATTAAATATAAATGGACTAAATGCACCAATTAAAAGTCAGAGATTGTGAGGTTGGATAAAAACCATATATCAAATACAGGTAACATACATTAAATATAAAAATACAAATAGGTTAAAGTGAAAAAAAATGAGAAGAAAACATGTCATGCTATCACTAAGCAAAAAAAATAGTTGCAGTAGATATATTAGACAAAGTATATTTCAGGTGGCAACTCAGAAAGTAGATGTTACGTTGGTAAGCCATTATGCATCTAATAACACAGCTTCAAAATATATGAAGCAAAATCTATTAGAACTGCAAGTAGAAATCAATAAATCATTATCATAATTTGATATTAGAATACTCACAACAAATAGGGCAAGTCAACAGAAAATCATTAAGTTTATAGATGACTTGAACAACACTAAAAACCAACTTGGCCTAATTAACATTTATAGAATACTCCACTGAACTGGAGCAGAATATCTATTGTTTTCAAATACACATTAAATAGTTAGCAAGATAGACCATATTCTGGCCCAAACATGTATTTCAGTACACTTAAAATATTAACGTTACACAATATCTCTTATGAATTTTAATGAAATTAAATTAGAAGTTGATAGCAAAAGATACCTAGAAAATCCCCCAAATTTGAAAACTAACACACTTCTGAATAACCTATGGTCCAAAGAAAAAAATTAAGAGGGAATTCAGAAAATATTTTTGAACTGTATGAAAATCAAAATAAAATGTAGAAAAATTTGTGGGATTTACCTGACAGAACGTACAGGAAATTTTATAACACTTTCTGCTTTAGAAAAAAAGAAGCATCATGAATGACCTCAGCTTCCATCTTAAGAAACTAATGAGAGAAAATTAAATGCATAGTAAGCAAAAGCTAGGATGTAATAAAGATCCAGTGCAGTCTCACTCAATGAAATAGAAGACAGAAAAACAACAGAGAAAATCGATGAAACTAAAAGCTTATTCTTTGAAAATATCAGTAAAATTGATAATATCTAGCCATATTGATCTAGAATAAATATAAAATAGACACATATTAACAATATCAAGAATGTTAGACTTGAGTATTATGAATTCATACCAATAGATTTGATAACTTGGATGAAGTGGATAAATCTCTTGAAAGTTACAAAGTCCAAAGACTCACTCTAGTGATTTAAATTAAGTGTCCCCTGAATTATGTCTTTGCAGGTATAATTAGTTAAGGATCTTGAGATGAAATCTTCTTGGATTTGGGCTCTAAATCCAGTTACTGGTGTCTTCATAAAATAGAGATTTATACGTAGACACATGGAAACAAGCCATGTGAAAACTGAGGCAGAGACTGAAATTATGCTGCCAAGAAGCTGAGGAATTCCAGGAGCCACCAGAAGTTGGAAAAGTCAAGGAAGGGTGAAGTTGAAGGAATTATACTACCTGATGTCAAGATTTATTAGAATGCTACAGGAATGACTGTGGTAGTGTCATAAAGATAGACATATGGATCAATGGAACAGAATTAACATCCATATATAGAGATCCATACATTTAAGAACAACTGAATTTTTACAAAAGTAATTCATCAGATAAAAGATAGTCTTTTCAACAAATGGTTTTGGAACAATTGGATATTCAAATGCAAAAATGTGAACTTGAATCCGTATCTCATACTGTATATAAAAATTAACAAAATGGACCATAGTTCCAAATTTTAAATGTAAAACTATAAAGCTTCTAGAGGGAAACAGGAAAAAAAAAGTCAATGTGGCCTTAGGTTAGGCAAATTTCTTAGCTATGACACTGAAAACAAGATCTACAAAAAATTTAGTAAATGAAACTTCATCACAATTAAGTAGTTTTGCCTTTCAAAAGACACTGAGAGAATAATTAAAAACCCACAGGTATGGAAAAGGTGTTTGCAAATCAAATATCCAGTAACAGATTTTATTCCAAAATATATAAAGGACACTCCAGATGTTATTAGAAGAAGTCAAACAAACTAATAATAAACAGGCAAAAGATTTTTACATAAACTTCATTAGAGAACACATATCTATAGTAAATAATCATTTGTCATTAATCATTAGGGAAATATAAACTAAAACCACAAAGATGCCACTACATGCCTTACTAGAATGTCTAAAATAAAAAGGAATGGTGACTCCAATTGTATGGATGTGGAACAATTAGAAATCTCATGTCCTGCTAGTAGACATTTACTTTACAAATGTAAAAACCCTTGTGATGACATTTTGGTGATTTTTTAAAAAGATAAAACACCTCCCAGTTGATATAACCATTATAATCGTAGATTCTGACCCATGAGAAATTTAAGTATACATCTATACAAAGACTTACAGATGGATGTTTGTAGCAGCCTTACTTGTATCACCCCAAAATTGTAGAAACAACCTACATATCCATCAACGGGTGAATGGATATATCAACTGTGTTCTAGCCGTACGACAAAAGCTCACAATAAAAGGCAGTAAAAAGGAAAAAACTACTGACACATGCTACAATACGGAGGAATCTCATAATAATTTTTCTGTGAAAAGAAGACAGATGAAAGCACACATACTTTTTGATTTCCATTTATAGAAGATTCTACAAAGTGTAAACTAATCAATAGTGACAAGAAATAAATCAGTAGTTACCTAGGTACTAGTAGGTAGGAGTGGGAATAAAATAAGCAAGAAGAACTTTTGGGGTGCTGGATATATTCACTATCTCAGTATTGGTGATGTTTTCCTGAGTATATACAAATATTAAGGATTTTCAAATTGTATACTTACAGCACGATTTGAACGCTGAAAAACAAATATTGAGACAGACAATGGTAGCAGAGAGAGCAAGGGTGATGTACAAGGCTTTAACCCCCCAATCCTGCTCAGGGCCTTGAACTGTATTCTTCAGGCACTATAGAACCCTTGAAGGTTGTTAGTGGGCCAGTTACATTATTTGCATTTTAGCAATGTGACTGGCAGCAGTGAAGGGAAAGGATTGGCAACACACACATTTTTTTTTTTTTTTTAACATTGTAATGGAATTGCAACAAATGTTCCAAATAATCTCTGCAGGATTTCCAGTGAAACCAATTAGCATACATTTGAAAAAGTGCTGGTGGGGTTAGGGACTTATTCTGTAGCCATTAAAACAAATTGGCCCATGTTGGCATACAAGCTAGTAAGTGGCAGAACAATGACTTAAAACCAAGTCTGTCTGATTGAAAGCCTATTTCTCTTTCCACTACTCATGCCTTCTCCCACCTGGATACAAACCTCATTCCAAAAGCTAATGGTAATGAGGACGCAAGTAATCAAATGAGAATTTCTCAGGATTTTCTTCAAATCAGAATGTGGATTAAATGTTATATAATGCCAGGTCCGCTGCAGTGGTTCTTAATGGAAGCTCAACAGGCTGTACTTTGACTCTGCTGAAGCATGCTGTACCAGTAATGGCTTACATCTATACCTTTTTATTTGAAAATATGAGTCACAGTCCCAGATCATCCCCAAAGTGACACACATTAAAAGTGATTAAATTGGCAATTCACTGTCTTGCTTAAGGACAATAAATTCAGTAAGCCACAATGCTGTATGTAGGCACAGTCTTCCATACTGGTTCAAGAACTGTATTTCTAGTATAATCCAGATTAGGTTGTTTGTCAGAGAAGCTCTAAGAGTTAAGAGAATAGAAAGCAAGAATGCGAAACTTAAATTTACTTGGCAGAGGCGAGGTTAAACTTTAAAATTACCAGCCTTCTGGAAACATGAAAAGCAGTTACCCTTACTCCATCCTATTTGGAAGTCGTTGAAGGATTTCGACATTTTGACAATCTGAAATGTCAGTCATTCATTCATAGAAACTTACAGGAAATTTGCCTGTTTAGCTTTTCAAAACTGTTGAACAAAACCCTCTTTGGACTTTGGCTAATAGTACTAATCAAAACTTTAATAATAGACTTGTCATTTACCCTTTTTTATTATAAGTTGGATGGGTCTGGAGATTGCTTATGCAATTTTCAGACAAAAGAGTGAGCAGTGAGTGTTTCAGGCTTGTTACAAAACCATGTTTGCAGGCAAGAAAGAGAAGGGAATAAAGCTGGGCCTAAGGATTTGGGAATTCCTCTCTAATTTGGCTACATTTTACTTAGTTTTAGAGAGGAAAAACAAAAAGAGAGATTAGTTCTCATTCATTTGTTAATCCTAATGTGCATTATCATGCATTAAGCAGAACAGTTAGAATACAGTGTGAACAGGTTAGACTCTGTCCTATTGTTTATGGAGCTCGTAGTGGAAATTAGTAGAGATAGGGATTAAACTGTACTTTGGACAACACTAGGTTCAAATTCTGACTTTCTGCACCCTGTCTCTGATAAATTTCTTTACGTTCCTAAGTATCTTTTCCTTATTTGTAAAATTAACTATTAACAATAATACACATCTGAAAGGATTTCTGTGTGAATCACATTACACCATGCATTCAAACCTCATAATTTAGCAGTCTGAACTGTGTGCATTATTGTTACATGTTGCAGGTTATTGTGGTGTACTTGAACACATTACTTTGGAGTAGTAGGAAAGAATACTGTGGGTCAGGTACTTTGCATGTGCTCTCTCACTTAGCCTTCATAACATCCTCTATATCTTTCATTTAAAAAAATCTTTCTGTTAATAAGTGGCAGAGCTTGAATCAAGTTTCTACTGATTCCCAAATCCATGTTTTCCACTCTGCAGTGCTGCTTTCTAAGTTAGGATTAAAAGGAAAAGAATACCACAAGAAATGTTCATTTATTAGTTGCAGTCATGTGGTAACGCTCTGTTACTAACGAAATCTGCATATTTTTATCAGTACCTGTAAATAAAATTGAATTGCAAAAACAAATGTAGATATTCTTTTTTTTTTTTTTTAAGATTTTATTTATTTATTTGACAGAGATCACAAGTAGGCAGAGCAGCAGGCAGAGAGTGAGGAAGGGAAGCAGACTCCCCGCTGAGCAGTGAGCCTGATTCAGGGCTCAATCCCAGGACCCTGAGATCATGACCCAAGCTGAAGGCAGAGGCTTTAACCCACTGAGCCACAACAGGCACCCCTAAATGTAGATATTCTTAATTAACATGAGTTCCCAGAGATTTCCCAATGAACATTCCCTCTCTTCTCATAAGTCTTTATATACATGAGTTTTGGTTGAGTTTTCCAGCCATGTTTATGGTGATTGCACTTGCTGAGCCAGAATTTGGGTGATTTGAAAGCAGATATTGCTGTTGCTTAAAATTACGAGTAAGCCTGGTATATTAAGCACTAAAGGTTAATTGAAGCAGGCAGTCTGAGAAGACTGGCCCTGTTACAAGCAGTCTTGTACAGTGGTTGAATAAGTGAAGGTAATTGGGGTCAGAGAGATTCCCACTCAGAACTCCACCTCAGTCATTGTCTACCAGTGTGGTCATGGGCAATTTAATTTTTTAGGTTCAGTTTCCTCAACTGTAAAGTAGAAGTGATAGAGATAGCAAATAACACCTGTGCATGGGTTGTTTTAAGGATTAAATGGAATCCTGGTCCAGATTAATTAGCCCAGTGCCTGGCAAGTATCCCTGAATAAACTATGGACGTGGTTGTCGATGCTGTGTCGTTGTACAGGTCTCCATGGCTAGTTCTTTTTAAGTTCAAGTGAAATATTCTGAATAAATAGCCAATCTGTAAAGGTAGATTAATCTATGAAATGTTTTGATGGAAAATGTTTCTTAGAAAGCTCTCCATTTTCAGTCCTCTTTCACTTACTCAGATTGCTTCAGAGAATATCTTCAGTTAGCTATTTGTGCACTCAGAAAAACACCTGGGAATTTTCATTTAAAAAAGAGGGGTTCATTGTGAAAGACCAAAGTACAGCTGATCTTTCTCAGCTCATAGCTGCTTCAGGAGCGAGCGCTGGCATTTGGAAGTTGCAGCCCTGGGGTATCTAGTCAGAAAGATCAACCTGAAATACTGAATTCATCAAAGTGTACAGTAGCCTATATATTTATTGAAGAGGGCAGGACTCTTCCATCAAAAGATAATGTGACCCAATGCCCAGTTTTTGGTTTCTGATACCATTCTCCAATAGAAGGGGCTGAAAGTCCTTGGATAAATGGCTGATTTTAGAATGGTGGCATAGAATATCCAAGATAAACCTGGAGCATCTAGTATAGCTAGAAACTAAGGAATTGAACAAAACACAAAACAAAGAAATAACCAAAAAGACACAGAAGCCAGCTGAGAGAGCTTACAATGGCCAAAGATGGAACAATTTGAGTCACAAAATAAATAATGTTGTATTAACCTCTACAACTGAGTATAAAATAAAGTGTGTACTTGATACAAATATATGATAAAAATGTAAGTGGGGGAAAGAGGTAAATCTCCCACATAGAATTTAAATAATTTGTATAAACACTTGCCCCTCTACTCCCTAATTATGAACTACATTTAGTGACTTGATTTCAAAGAGTACAGTTTGGAAAAGAGGAAAAATGACTTTATAGTGGAGAATCCTGGCAAATACTACCTTAGTTGATTAGAGTTAACACCATCAGTGATAAATCATGTGTTGATCACATGTACCTTTGATATGTTTTGAGAATGGCCCTTCACCTGTGGGTAGTCTTTCTTTTCAAAACTCACAACCCCAGTCTAACCATAAGAAAAAAAAAAAATCAGACAAATCTAAATTGAGGAACATTCTATAAAATACCTGACTTCAAACCTGTCAAGGTCATCAAGGAAAATCTGAGAAACTGTCACAGCCCAGAAGCCTAAGGAGCCATGACTACTGAATGTAATGTTGTATCCTGAATGGAGTCTTGGAACAGGAAAAGGACATTAAGAAAACCTAACAAACTATGGATAAAGTATTGAGCTTAGTTAATAAGCATGGCTTGGTATTGTTTCATTGATTGTGAAAAATGTGCTATAGCAATATACATGTTAACTATAGGGGAAACTAGATGCAGGACATACAGAAAATCTTCTGTCTATCCAACTTTTCTGTAAACCTAAAAATATTCTATAATAAAACATTATGTGCAAGGTCTTCCTAAAATGACATAACTAGTTTTAAATTGAAGTTTTGATACTTTCTTTTAATAATTATTCTCATTGTCCAATATGATAGATATTAGCCACAGAGGCTGTTGAACACTTGAAATATGGCTAGTCTAAACAGAGATGTACTTTAAGTATAAAATACATACCTGATTTGAAAGGCATAGTTCACGGGTGCCTGTGTGAGTGACTCAGTTGGTTAAGCAACTGCCTTTGGCTCTGGTCATGATCCCAGGATCCATGGGTTCAGGGGTCCCAGGATGGAGCCCCTATGTCAGGCTCCCTGCTCAGCAGGGAGTCTACTTCTCCCTCTTCCTCTGCTACTTCCTCTGCTTGTGCTATCCTACTCTCTCTGTCAAATAAATAAATAAATCTTTTTAAAAAAAGGTGTAGTTCATACCAAAAAAAATGTAAAATATTCTCCTTAATAATTTTGTTGATGATTATATACTGAAATGACATTTTGAATATATTGGGTGAAATAAAATATATTATTAAATTATGTTTTCTTGTTTATTTATTTATTTTTAAAGATTTTATTTATTTGACAGAGAGCAAGCACAAGCAGGGGGAATGGCACACGTAGAGGGAGAGGGTGAGGGAGAAGGCTCCAGGCTGAGCAGGGAGCCCCATGTGGGGATTGATCCCAGGACCCCGGGATCATGACCTGGGCTGAAGGCAATTGCTTAACTGAGTGAGCCACTGAAGTACCCCTTCTTGTTTATTTTTACTTTTTTAATGTAGCTACTGAAACATTTTAAAAAATTTTAATTGTAATAATTATTACATTATGTAACTTATTGACTTACACATTATGTGTAATTACATAATTATTACATTATGTAACTTATGTGACTTATACATTATGTGACATCATTATGTTTAGCGGAGAGCATTACTCCAAGCTGTTAACAAGGACATATTTGGATATTTTAGGGAAATAGGGTACCTGTTCTCTGTGTTTACTTAAAACATTTGTTTAAATATGATTTTCCAAATTTTGTTGTTGTACATATTTTTTTTTTTAATGGAAGATAGCCCAAGAACTTAAGGACAATATAAAAATAAAAAGTTTTAGCCTTTGCAGGAGATTTTTACATATAGTTATTCATTTGCCTGAGATAATACCTGAGACTAGACTAGGCCTGTGCAGTGTGATGGATAGTCTTGGAGTCTAACTTCTCACCTCAGATGTCTCCTGCAGGGCCCATCTGTTGTGCTGTTAAGATTGCTTTGTGCATTATTTTCCCCCACGGATTCTATGAGGTGCCCCATGGTGAGTTTATAGCAAAACAGACAATGTAGAGAGACGTTCTTTCTCCCTTTTTATCTAAAACTGCAGGTGCCCTTCCCACAAACAATGGGCAGCTATATCCCAGCCTTACAAACTTCCATCCATTACCTGAGGTAAATGGTATTTTATGTGAGTAAAAGAGCATTGATTTTATTTACCCTGCTTTCTGGGTGATACCTGGTGATTAAAAACAAACAAAAACCTGCCATTTCCTTCCTTTTCTACCTGAAGAAGTCCTCATTCTTTAAGACCTAGGTCCAGGTATCTGTTATTGTCAAGGTTTTTTCATCACATACTTAAATATCTCTGTGCTCCCAGAACACTGGCTGAAAAACTTTGTCTTAACAATATCATAACAAATTCTTCTCAGGATGTTAGAACTATATCTCACTTGTTCAACTTTGAGATCCTTGGCAGAAGAGACTGTGTCTCTTCTATGGTAGCAAGATCTGGGAAAAGATTTTTGAAACTGACCTAGGTGTCAGCCCTTGCTTTGGACAAACCCAAATTAGGAATCAAATAAATATAGGGAAAACTAATCATATCAATATGAAATAGATGAGTAGTTAAGGAATGAATGTATGAATGACAACAATAATAATCCTTTCTTATAAAGAGTATAGGTCAATTTCCTGAATATGCTTCTTAGCTCCAATTACAAGTACATACGTCCTATTTGCAATCTTCCAGTTCTTTCCAAGTATATAATTCTCCCTACAGTCTGTTGTTATTTGCCCTACTTTTAAAATTACCAAGCAATAATCTTTTGCCCTTCTTTTTCTTAAATTTAACTTCAGTTAACCAATATACTGTATTTTGCCCTTCTAATGCTGTTGAGTCTATTATAAATATTAATGGCTAGAACTTATTTTGGATGAAATAGGAAAATAAGAGAGACTGTGGGCAATCTAAGCAACATAGATAAGCTTGGACCTCCAGTAGATCAAAGGGGAGCATGAGCTTGGGATGGAGGCATTGAACTAACTTTGTGTAGCTATAATATTTGAACTTCACTGTACTCCTGATATTTGAGGGGAGAGACAAAGTAGCTTTTAGTAGAGCTAACAAAACATTTAAAATAGATTTTTAAAATATAATGGAATTGTATTATAAATTAAGAACATCTACTTATCAGGGGAACAGAAAAGGAAACTCAGAGTGATAAAGATATTTTCAGTACATATGTCTGACAAAGGACTTATAACCAGAATATATAAAGAACTTCTGTAAATCAATAGGGAAAAGGTAGTCAACCCAGTAGAATAGCAGTGGTGATAATGGACATCCCTGCCATGTTCCTGACCTTAGCAGAAAAGCTCTCAGTTTGTCGCCTTTGAGAATGATATTTGTGGTGGGTTTTTCATAGATGGCTTTGATGATACTGAGGCATGTACCCTCTATCCCTACACTTGGCAGAATTTTGATCAAGAAATGATTCTGTACTTTGTCAAATGCTTTTTCAGCATCTATTGAGAATATAATATAGTTCTTGTTCTTTCTTTTATTAATATATTGTATCACATTGATTGATTTGCAGATGTTGAACCAATCTTATAGCCCTGGAATAAATCCCACTTGGTCGTGGTGGATAATCCTTTTAATGTACTGTTGGATCCTATTGGCTAGTATTTTGGTGAGAATTGTCACGTCTGTGTTCATCAGGGATATTGGTCTGTAATTCTCTTTTTTGATGGGATCCTTGTCTGGTTTTGGGGTCAAGGTAATGCTGGCCTCCTAAAATGAGTTTGGAAGTTTTCCTTCCATTTCTATTTTTTGGAATAGTTTCAGTAGAATAGGAATTAATTCTTCTTTAAATGTTTGGTAGAATTCCCTTAGGAGGCCATCTGGCCCTGGGCTCTTGTTTGTTGGGAGATTTTTGATGACTGCTTCAATCTCCTTACTGGTTATGGGTCTGTTCAGGTTTTCTATTTGTTCCTGGTTCAGTTGTGGTAGTTTATATATACCTTTAGGAATGCATCCATTTCTTCCAGATTGTCAAATTTGCTGGTGTATAGTTGCTCATAATATGTTCATATAATTGTTTGTATTTCTTTGGTGTTGGTTGTGATCTCTCCTCTTTCATTCAATTTTATTTATGTGGGTCCTTTCTCTTTTCATTTTGAGAAGTCTGTCCAGGGGTTTATCAATCTTATTAATTCTTTCAAAGAACCAGCTCCTAGTTTTGTTGTTTTCTTCTGTTGTTTTTTGGTTACTATTTCATTGATTTATGCTCTGATCTTTATTATTTCTCTTCTTCTACTGAGTTTAGGCTTTCTTTGTTGTTCTTTCTTCAGCTCCTTTAAATGTAGGGTTAGGTTGTGTACCTGAGACCTTTCTTGTTTCTTGAGAAAGGCTTGTATCACTATATACTTTCCTCTCAGGACCGCCTTTGCTGTGTCCCACAGATTTTGAACTGTTGTGTTTTCATTATCATTCATTTCCATGAATTTTTTAAATTCTTCTTTAATTTCCTGGTTGACCCATTCATTCCATTCATTCTTTAAAAGGATGCTCTTTAGTTTCCATGTATTTGGATTCTTTCCAAATTTCCTCTTGTGTTTGAGTTCTAGCTTCAGAGCATTGTGGTCTGAAAATATGCAGGGAATGATCCCAGTCTTTTGGTACTGGTTGAGACCTGATTTATGACCCAGGATGTGATCTATTCTGGAGAATGTTCCATGTGCCCTAGAGAAGAATATGTATTCTGTTGCTTTGGGATGGAATGTTCTTTATATATCTATGATGTCCATCTGGTCCAGTGTGTCATTTAAGGCCTTTATTTCCTTGTTGATCTTTTGCTCGGGTGATCTGTCCATTTCAGTGAGGGGGGTTACTACTATTGGATTATTGTCGATGTGTTTCTTTGATTTTGTTATTAATTGGTTTATATAGTTGGCTGCTCCCATGTTTAGGGGCATAGATATTTAAAATTGTTAGATCATCTTGTTGGACAGACCCTTTGAGTATGATTGATCTAGTGTCCTTCCTCATCTCTTATTTTAGTCTTTAGCTTAAAATCTAATTGATCTAAGAATTGGTACCCCAGCATTCTTTTGATGTCCATTAGCATGGTAAATTGTTTTCCACCCCCTCCCTTTAAATCTGGAGGTGTCTTTGGGTCTAAAATGAGTTTCTTGTACACAGCATATTGATGGGTTTTGTTTTTTTATCCATTCTGATACCCTGTGTCTTTTGATTGGGGCATTTAGCCCATTTACATTCAGGGTAACTATTGAGAGATATGAATTCAGTGTCATTGTATTGCCTGTAAGGTGACTGTTACTGTATATTGTCTCTGTTCCTTTCTGATCTACCACTTTTAGGCTCTCTCTTTGCTTAGAGGATGACGTTCAATATTTCCTGTAGAGCTGGTTTGGTGTTTACAAATTCTTTTAGTTTTTGTTTGTCTTGGTAGCTTTTTATCTCTCCTTCTATTTTCAGTGATAACCTAGCTGGATATAGTATTCTTGGCTGCATATTTTTCTCATTTAGTGCTCTGAATATATTATGCCAGTTCTTTCTGGCGTGCCAGGTCTCTGTGGATAAGTCTGTTGCCAATCTAATATTTTTACCATTGTATGTTACAGACTTCTTGTCCTGGGCTGCTTTCAGGATTTTCTCTTTGTCGCTAAGACTTGTAAATTTTACTATTAGATGATGGGGCATGGACCTATTCTTACTGATTTTGAGGGGGATTCTCTGCACCTCCTGGATTTTGATGCTTGTTCCCTTTGCCATATTAGGGAAACTCTCTAGTATAATTCTCTCCAATATACCTTCTGCTCCCCTCTCTCTTTCTTCTTCTTCTGGAATCCCAATTATGCTAATGTTATTTCGTCTTATGGTATCACTTATCTGTCAAATTCTTCCTTCATGGTCCAGTAGTTGTTTGTCTCTCTTTTGCTCAGCTTTATTCTCTGTCATTTGGTCTCCTATATCACTAAATCTCTCTTCTGCCTCATTTATCCTAGCGGTAAGAGCCTCCATTTTTTATTGCACCTCATTAATAGCTTTTTAAAATTTCAGCTTGGTTAGATTTTAGTTCTTTTATTTCTCCAGAAAGGACTTTTATTTCTCCAGACTGGGTTTCTCTAATATCTTCCGTGCCTTTTTCGAGCCTGGCTAGCACCTTGAGAGTCGTCATTCTGAACTCTAGATCTGACATGTTACCAATGTCTGTATTGATTAGGTTCCCTGGCCTTTGGTACTGCCTCTTGTTTTTTTTGTGGTGAGTTTTCTGCCTTGTCATTTTATCCAGATAAGAATATATGAAGGAGCAAATAAAATACTAAAAAGGTGGCAGAGAAATGTGCTTTAACCAAATCAGAGGAGACCCCAAATTGTGGGGGGCGGGGAAGGGTGTAAAAAGAAGTTCAGAAAAAAAAAAAAAGAAAAAAAATAAAGAAAAAAATATGTATTTGACTGGTGAATAGAACAGGTTCACCCACTTAACTTTGGGAGTATTTTCATCTCTTAGAAGAATCTAATTCCCCAAATTTTAAAGAATGAAAGGTAAACATCATGAAGAGATGGAATGTGACTATAAAGATGAAAAAAAAAATTTTTTTTTTAAATTTCTAAAAAAGGAGTTGATAAGATAAGTTGGTTGGGAAAATAAAGAAAAAGAAAGTTGAAAGAATTTGCTCAGGCTAGAGATTAGAACAAAGCCCTATGATAGATTTAGGGTATATATTGATCTATTAGAAGTTGTATCCCAAAATTTTTTAGAAGAAAAAACCCTATGTGTATACAAAAAATAAAGTTAGATAAAATGAAGGATAAGATATGACTATAATAATGAAGGTACAAAAACGATTTTTTTAAAGTATTAAGATAAACTAGTTACAAAGCATTAAAAGAGGAAAGGGTAAAAGTTAAAAAAAATTTCGCAGAAGAAAAAATAAAAAAAAATTAATTAACTTTGCAAGACTAAAGAATCATGAGGAGAAGGCCATGAATCTCATGCTTTGCTTTCTCCTCCTCTGGAATTCCACCGTTCTCCTCGGTATATGAACTTGGTCGTGGCTGTATTTCTTGCTGATCTTCTTGGGGAGGGGCCTGTTGTAATGATTCTCAAGTGTCTTTGCCCAAGGCAGAATTGTACCGCCCTTACCAGGGGTCAGGCTAAGTAATCCGCTCGGGTTTGCTTTCGGGAACTTTTGTTCCCTGAATGCTTTCCGTAGAGTTCTGGAGGATGGGTATGAAAATGGCGGCCTCCCAATCTCCAGCCCAGAGGAGCCGAGAGCTCAGGGCCCCACTCCACAGCGCACCTTCAGAGTAAAGTGTTCAATCACTCCCATCTCCCTGGCCTCCGGCTGCACTCCCAGCTCACACAGCCTGTGACCAAGTGTCTCTGTCTCTGGCACACAGCACCACCTAGAGTCTCTGAACCCCACAGATCCCTGTGCTCTTCCAGGGGAGTCTACCCAGGTCTTGTGGGGGACCCCGCTCACAGAGCAGTAACCTGTGCCATGATCACGATAAGGTAACCCTGAGTTGCGAGCTCACTGCTTGGCTCCGTCTCTATAGCTGGCTTCCCTGCTCTAATACCTGTGAGCTCTGTGACACTCAGACACCTCCTATCCTTCTGTGACCCCGCAGGACCTGAGACCTTGCTGTCCCTGCATGTGCTTCACCCCTGTTTAGCCTCTGGAGCAATGTCCCTCAGTGGAGCAGACTTTTAAAAGTTCTGATTTTGTGCTTCCTTGCTCCACCGCTTGCCAGGAGGCAGCCCTCCCCCGCGGTCTACCCGTCGCTTTGGATTCACTTCTCTGCTGGTCCTACCTTTCAGAAAGTGGTTGATTTTCTGTTTCTGGAATTGCTGCTCTTCTCTTCCATCTCCTGTTGGATTTGTAGGTATTGGAGTGGTTTGATAAGCTATCTAGCTGATCTCCTCTTACCTGATGTCATCTCAGCCTGCTACTTCTCTGCCATCTTGACTCCTCCCCCAACCCAGTAGAAAAATAGACCAAAAACTTGGGTATTTCACAAAAAAGGATATCCAAATAGCTATCAAAATATATGAAAAGTATCTGAATACATTAAACTTCATTGGTTATGAGGGAATGCATATTAAAAACATACTGCTTTATTACTACATCTCCATCAAGCTAAGATGAACATTATGAAATGTATCAAGTACAGAGGCAAGGATGTGAATGAACCAGAATTCTACCTATGCTGCTGGTGGGAGTACAGTTTGGTACAGACATTTGAAAACTATTTGATAATACCTACTAAAGCTGAACATAAGTATAACCTCCACAATTTACTCTGAAGTATATATTCAACAGAATGTATATGTGTTTGCTGTAATCCACATACTAAATATTTATCATGACTTTGTTATAACAACCCCTAATTGGAATCTCCACAAATGTCTGTCAACAATAAAATGGATAAATTAGGAGTACTTGGGTGGTTCAGTTGGTCAAACATCCAACTCTTGATTTTGGCTCAGGTCACAATCTCAGGGTCGTGAGATCAAGCCCTGTGTCTGATTTCATGCTCTGCTTTCCCTCTGCCCCTCCCATTACTCATGCATGTGTACTCATTCACTTGCTCTGTCTCTATCTTTCTCTCAAATAAGTACATCTTGAAAAAAAATAAAACCAGTTTAAAATTGGTAAATTAGGCGTGGCATGTTCATGCAATGGAATACTATTAAACAGTGAGAATTGCATGATCTATAACCACATTCAGAAAGATAGATGAACCTCACAACCTAACACTGAGGGAAAATTCGAATAGAGTACTCACTGTAAGAATTCATTTTATATTAAATTAAAAGCAGACAAACCTAATATATATTGTTGGAATTAGATCAAAGTTAATTCTGGGTGAGAGGTGGGATAGTGACTGAATGGGAACCAAAGAGGTGTCTGGGTGCTGGTTGTATTTCTGTGTCTGGATTTGCTTGTTAATTTCATATGTGTGTTTAATTATAAATATGTATCCAACTGTACATTTGTGATATATAAGCAAATAATTCCAGTAGAACCATTTGCAAATACAGTGCTACAATACAAATTCTTGTCCATTTTAGGTGTGTGCCAAGATAAAGTATAATACTGTCCAGGGATCAGCCATGTGAGGTTGCATAGGAATGCAGAGGTATGCTTTTACTACTCTGTAGTTAACATTAACAGAAAGCCATTCTTGTCACTCTTCTGAGAACTTTACATGTATTGTGCCATTTAATCTGCACAGCAATTTCAAGAAGTAGAGATTATCTCCATTTTATAGAAAATAAATTTACTGGATTTGCCCAAGATAATAGTAGGTTCAGATTCATACCCTTGTCAGTCTGACTTCAGAATCTGACCTCTTAGCTTCCATGCCATAGTCTTTATTTTTTTCAATTTACTCAATTTTATTACATTGAATTCCTTTCTCTACAGGAGAATATTTTAAAGGGCAGTTATTGTCTGGTGGTGACCTACAGCCTTCTCTGTACAACCTGGCATTCCCTCCTCAATCTGGAATTCCAATATGGGATTTTGAACCAAGTTCTTCTATATGTCTAGAATACAGATTTACTCATTGATAGACCCTCTGCAGAGCAGACTTGTGGGCTCTGCATCTGTTGAGGAGCTTCAATGATCTTAACAATGGAAAAAGCCTAGACAATACAAGGAGATGAGTCAATTTCCATTTTGTCAGCATCAAGCAGTGTGATGCTGGACATGATTATCTGTGTACTCTGAGTCTCAAGTTTTGCAGTTGCCAAATGGAAAAATAATTACTTCTCTGATTACCAAAGTGTAGTTTTTGCTCATTCTCTCCTTTACCCTTGTTTTTGCTTCCTTTCCTTTCCTTTTTTTTTTTTTTTTTTTAAATTCTGCTATGTATCATTTAGCCACTTTTGCCTATGCTATTGCAGTTTATCCTCATGGTAATTTAAGCATTACCTATTTCTAGTCCCAGATTTCTGTTGGGGAAATTGAAGCAAAGAGAGATTAAGTAGTTTGGTTAAATTCATATACCTGTCTCATTTTTGGTCTATGACCTAATGTCTCTGAGCCTCAGCTGTCAGATGGAAGTAACTGTCATTGTTCCATCTGGTGCTGAGCATGTTTTTTATTTGTTTATTTATGTGTTGTTATTGTTAGTACTTTTGTTTAATTTTAATATTTACTGGACATAACTATATGCCACGTAGTCTACTAGGCAATTTCAAATATATCGTCTCACTCTGTCTTCGTAACAACAATGGGATTGAAATTAAATCTGTTTTACAGACAGAGAAACTGAAGTCTAAAAGTGGTGTGTCATTTTTCCAAGCCCATCCAGTTAGAATCCAAGCCCAGGTTTATACTCCAGCATGGAAGGTCTATTTACTAAGCCCAGGACCTTCATATTTTATGGTTCTGAGGATGAAAATGTTAATGTAAAAAGTAATTGTTTAAATAATAGTGTAAAGGAGAAACTTAATTTTAAACAAAATTAAATGAGTTTGTGTCCAAAATCAATGCCATTAACTTCTTTCTCTTATCATACTTGAAATGTACCATTTGTTCCAATTACTTATTCTGTATTTACACAGAAAATATCAGTGAAGTGCCTAATTGAGACTAAGCACTGAGAAACTAGGAAGGGAAACCTGCTTTTCCCTACTTAAGGACAAGCTTGGGTTAGGGGGGGAGTAAAGATTGAGATAGTAGAGGTAGGGAGACAGGATAGACAAGGAAATATTGTTAAGAGCCCTTGTGGTATGAGGAAATAAGCATCAAAGTAGGGTTCCCAAACCAAGAAAGAGGTAAGGCCCCATTTATTGATTTTTAAAAGATGATGGGAGGCAGCCGGCAAAGAAAGTGTATTAGGGCTTCCTTGAGGGTAGAAGTAGCTTATGTAAAAACTATAAACATGAAAAATCCTAATGAGTTCTAAGATAATCATTACAGGTTTTTGTACTGAATCATGGTGAATGGCAGGCCATGTGTTTTGAGACCTGATGCTTACAAAAGTTAAGGAACCCTCTTTAAGGAAAGCATACACAGAATTAGGTAAGGTAGTGCATGGTTATTTAGAATAAGAAAAGAAATAACAAAAAGAACTAGATTCTTAGAGATTTAGGTGCCTTTCATCCTGAATCAGAAATGCTTATATAGAAATGTTTAAATGGAAATCTTCCATATCAAAACAACTTCTCTCTGCCTAGAATAGTGTGTAACTCCCAACCATTTCTAGTACTCACAGTGGCCCATGCAGGTGAAAAGACCTGAAATACAAGCAACATAAACTTCATCATAAATCTGTCTCTGCAAGGAGGTGAAGTTAGTCTGGTATGGTGAATAGAATTCTAAGATGGTCCCAAGGTTCCCACCTGCCTATGAACATGCCCCGTGTAATCTTTCCTTGCATATAACTAGACCTATGAACATAATGGCTGCCCCATCATAATTATGTTATGTGTTAAAGGTGAAAGGATTTTGCAGATGTGATTAAGGTGTCTAATCAGTTGACATGAGTTAATTAAAAGGGAGATTATCCTGGAGAATGTGACCTGATCAGGTAAACACTTAAAAAAGATTGTTTTCCTGCAGTAGGCTACCATATTGTAAGAGGGTCATATGGTAAACTGTGAACAACTTCTAGGAACTAAAAGCCAACAGCCAGCAAGAAAGTGGGGATCTTAGTCATATAATCAGAAGGTATTAAATTCTGCCAGCTATGTAAAGTAAGAATGGGATACCATGCTTCAGAAAGGAGCATAATCTAGCTAAAATCTTAATTTCAGTTTTGTGATACCTTGTGCAGAGGACCTACAAGAGTCAGGCCTGGAATCCTGACCCATAGAAACTGAAAAAATAAATATGTGTTGTTTTAAGCTGTTAGATTTGTGATAATTTGTCATATAGCAATAGAAAACTAAATAAATATATCTGTAAAATGGAAACTAGGAGAGTGGTATGCCACACTTTGAAATTCATAATGCTGCAATGGTTATTGCTTCCACGAGACTGTTGTAACAAAAAATGGCTTGACCTATAAGTTTGTGATTTGTAAATGTCTCTGGGGGTTATAAGTTAAGGATAATTGTTCTATTTAAAACCCTTTGGCTAATTTACTGGATAACCCAAGGCTCATTATTCTCCCATATGGGTTTCAGTATTCGTTGTCTTGACACTGAGGGGATGGGGAATGACTTATCTCCAAAGACTTTCCAACTCTGACAGTTTTATGCAGTTGTCAAGAGTATCGTTAGATGACAAGCTCCATGGAAATCATTGGGCCCTCTGTACTTTTGAATAGGCTTCTTATATCTAGACACCCAATTTTCTGTCCATTTCAAAGTAGACTTTGTTCTGCACTGACATTTCCTTTCCACATAATGTATTTGTAGAAAAACGGATGATTCTTTCTCAGCAACAGTCTATTCACTTAGGTTAACTACACCGAAAACAGGAATTGGCTTGACTTGAGAATCTGCATTTAGAACTTGCTGATTCAATAGAAAGACATCAAATTATATCGACTGTTAATTTTAAATTAACTCAAAGTATTTAATTAACACCTCTTCAAACAGAAAAGGAAATAAGGGTACTTTCCACCAAAGGCAATGAAGACCACTTAAGAGATTTTTATAAATAAAATTTAAATCCCATATCCATTTAAACTCTTTCACAATTAAGAATATTCATGGTAGAGATGTACATGAAGCAATTAGCAGCTCGAGAGTGGATGGGGGGAGGGATACTAAGCAAGATTTGATTAAGTGTTGAAATGAAATGAAGCCAAGGCTTTATATAATTGCAGAAGAGGAACCTAGTCCCTCAGGTATATGTTAAAACTGGAAGGAAAACTATTAAACCAGTGAACTCGCTAAAGACCCTTAAATGTTATGGTGTACATGAGAAGCCTGCTCAAACATTAGGTTCTAACATCTTTCTAATGGGAAAAAATGCAGGGCTGGGTCAGGAGACCCGGTGACTCTATCATTACTTGATTAGATGCCACAGGCTAGGTCACTTGATTTCTTTGGGCTTAATTTTCCTTATTTTAAGCAAAATAATGGGTTATTTATATTAAATCATTGTTTCCCAAAATGTAGTACAGGGATCACATGTCCCTTGGGCTTTTATTTTATTTTATTTTAGATCTTATTTATTTGACAGAGAGGTAGAGAGAGAGTACAAGTAGGCAGAGGGGCAGGGAGAGGAAGAGGGAGAAGCAGGTGAGAGCCTGATGTGGGGCTCGATCCCAGAACCCTGGGATCCTGACCAAGCCGAAGGCAGCCACTTAACCAACTGAGCCACCCAGGCGCCTCTCCCTTGGGTTTTTAATAATGTGTTAAAATACAGAGAGACCATTTTTAAATAGCCAGATCAGTTTTAGGAAAAGCTGAGAATTAAATGGATTTAATGTTTTGTTTTTTAATTAGACGATTTCTTCAAGTCTTTTCTAGGGTGATGGGACATTTGAATCTCTCAGGTGATTACCTTATAAGCTCATTTGATAAAAGGATCTCCTGTTTTTAGATAATATCTATGAACTATGTAGAGCAGAACACATGTCAGAAAGCATCAGATGAGATAGATGATCTCTAAAGACCTTGAGAGCTCAACATCCTTTGAATCTTGATCATCTTGTCTGCACTTTAGCTCTAGGTACATTCATGAGCTGGAAAGGATGTTAATAGGCATAGCACTTCTGACAGTAATTTACTAAGTCTCCTTGATGAAGTCAAACATTTAATTAAATATTCATTAGTTTTAAACCTGAGCCTTGTTAACCATGGATTTATTTCAAGCATGTATTGAGGGACCTTCCCTTTTTACAAACTCTATAGTTTCGGATGTACACACTCACCCCCAAAGCTTAAATTATTGAATCAAAACCCAAATGCTTTCTAGAACATCTTGCTTCCATTCGTTCTTTCCTTGTTCTTTCTTACTTCAGGTAGCCCTAAAATAAACATTGCCAAGTTGAGACAGAATTAAACTCCATACAATAGTGAAATGTGTAGAAAGGACTTTGGGATGGAATAGCCTGAAGGTTCAACTCTTAGTTCCCACCTATGTGGTTTTGGGCAGGTTACTCAAATACTTTTGCATGCTCTATCCTTCTCTCCAACCATTGTTGGTGTAAGCAGGCTGTATATTTCCAAGTATTATTAAAATTCATGAATTAAACATTGCTTTTCCATTTCCTGTAGCAGATCTAATATTTCTTATGTGAATGTCCTCCATATGTTGGGTAGTAGGACAGCATATAAGCTCAGGTACTTAAACATAGCTGAGTTTCTTCACTTTTAAACAATCTCCTGTTCTGTAAAACAGTCACTTTCTCTTTTGTGTAACAGGGTAGTCTTTTAGACTTCTGTCTCCCTCTTTTCATCTTCAAGAATGGCATTGGGAGTCTTTGAAAGGATTCTGTAAATACTACCCTTTACTTTCAGAGTTTGAACCAATTGAGAAGTACAGTAAAGAAGTTAAATAAAATGACCAAAATACCACATTTCTTTGAATCCAGGGAAATATACTGTTAATTTATATATTTTAGACAAAAGCATGCTAATTAATATTTGACAATATGCTTTCTTATAATTTCTATCTTACTCTTAGTTTTTCTTATATTTTTACTATGCATCAGTCTTATTCAAACATGAATAAAGAAAACAGGGGTTCCTGGGTGGCTCAGTCAATTAAGCATTTGCCTTCATTTCATGTCATGATCCCTGGGGTCCTCAGATCAAGCCCCGGGTCAGGCTCCGTGCTCAGTGGCGAGCCTGCTTCTCCCTCTGCCTGGCGTTCTCCTGCTTGTGTTCGCTCCTGCGTGCACTCTCTCTCTCACTCTCTCTGTCAAATGAATAAATAAAATCTTTAAAAAAAATGAAAGACAAGAATGAAAGAGAAAGGAAGAAAGAAAGGAAAGGAAAGAAAAAAGAAAAAGAAAACATGAACCATTTAAACTGGTAAAGGTTTCCATAAAGCTTCTTTGTATTGGAAAATAGATTTTTTTCACTTACTGGGTCAGTTTCTGAGTTTTTTTTGTATAATATTGCCCATGTCATGTCTGAAGTCTTAGTGACAAGGCATTCTTAAAATAGGCCCTTGGAAAAAAATCTGGAAGTCATTGGTGCTGGACTTTAAAGCTGGCTTTTCAATAATGTGGAACTAGCCTAATTTTCACTCCTGCTTTGAGAATGTTCCTAAACATATCTGATTTAATTCCTCACTGGTTCCTAAGGCTTATAAACACTCTTCAGGACTTTCTGCAGTGTTTTTGATACGCATTCAGCAAGTTTTGATGCTGGCACATTTGATGTTAGTGAATTGGGTAGGCCGTAAATAATGTCACAACTGCCACCTGGCCAACAGTTACCATCAAATGCTATTGTTTGTAGTATGTACCACAATTTCAGAAATGTTAAAATGCAGAAAGGATGTGAGTCTTAGAATCACTAAAATACAGTGAAATCTACTTCAGTAGCTTTCTTAAGGCTGGTAAAAATCTATGAGCAACTGGTCTTTCTAATATTGAACAGAGATCGACTGACCTACTCACACAGGGGTTCTGGTTCTGCATGCACCCAATAGGTAGCTGCTGCCAGTAGAAAGAAGAAAGAGCTCTGCCTCACAAACCTGTTTCTTCTTTCAAACTAGTAAGTTAGTGAAGCCAGAATAGGTTTAAATGAGGATGTAGTTAGAGTCCATATTACAATATTCTACTTTGTATTTTCTGCATCCTACTTGGTTTCTGCTGCAGGGTGGCGTATCTGGTCGTCTCCCTCAATGTGATGACAACCCATTCCTGGAGTGGGGAGCCCATGAATTCTCTCTGCTCCGCCAGGAGATCGTCATAGCTATATTAGCATTCTGGTATCCTCATACCAGAACATGGAAAGGTTCCCATTTTTTCTGCACACCTCACTCCATGCTTTGGGATCTGGTTGAGCAACACTAGCCCAGCTGTTTAGACATATTGTACATTGCTGTTGCTTTATGCTATACGCCATGCTTTCTTGAAGATGCTGTACACAGAACTTCTTCTAGAGACTTGAAGCTTAGAGGCTTAATGCTACAAACTCCTTATGGATCTCTGTACCTCTGATATTCTCAGGTGTCACCAGACCCATACCTTTCTGGATCTTTCTGTTACTCTCTGCCTGCTTGAGTTCCACACTGAGAGAGAGAGAGAAAGTATAGAGACTTTCTCCACCATAAAAGACTACAGTGTTACACAAAAGTAAAAGTGGAAAAAGAGAGAGAGAGATTCAATCCTCTTTAACCTTTTGTTATCTCTTTTTTCTTACATGTTCTCCCACATGGTTAAAAGGGGTTGGAGTACAACCTTTTCTTGCTTTTATGTTAGAATATCCCTCTTCCTTTGCATCCTCCTTTTCTCTGAGTGTATAATGCTCAGGAGGCATGATTTAAGGATTGGGTAGTGTGATATGATATGTTGTTCAGATGAGGATAATTTTGAGTAAGGAGTCACTATTCATAAATACATTGGGACATAAACTAGGAACAACCAGGCATGGTGGATATTGTGATATGCCACCTATATATCCCATATCCCCCTTCCAAGAGATGGACTCAGCTTCAGGGAGTCTGCTTGCCCACCGTCACACCCTTTTTTCAGAGCAACCAATGACTAATCCATTGTGTGTGTGTGTGTGTGTGTGTGTGTCTGTGTGTCTGTGTGTCTGTGTGTGTTGGTAGGAAGGAAGTATAAAGGCTTGTCCTCTTCAACTCGGAATAATTGTGGTCATTTCAGCTTCAGAGCTCCCTATGAGATTGGCTGGCATTGCACTGAGACTCACTACAGCTCCCCCTTTCCTTCTGTCCAGTGCTACTTCCTTCCCTTCCACAAATGTAAATCTCAGGGTACTGTCCTGTCAGCATCTTTCACTCTAACGTCCATCATCCATCTCCAAGGTTGTGGCTCAGGAAAACCTATCAGAAATACTAGGCAAACTGATATTCATGATCATCCTATTTACGGGGGGCAGTGATAGAAAATTCCTAGGACTTTACAGCATGGAAATTACACCTCAGAAAACCTGACTACAAATGCAAACACACAGTGGTAACATTTGCAGAATATTGCAAAAATAAAATTTGAAATATACCCCTATCACTTTGTGATGTGGGATACAACCTAACCTCACATAAAAATTGAATGAGAAATGAGAGACTCATTGTAAAGGTCTTGAGAGAAGGTCTGCACTCAGTAATGTAAGAAAACAGCCAATCTTGTTTTGCTTTTTTCTTCCTTTCCCTTTCTCCATTCTTCCACATAAATAAGAATTTTACCCTTCACTAAAAATGCGATTTACTTTTTTTAAATTTTTACTTTATTTATTTTAGATATATTTTTTATTTTTTTATAAATGTATAATGTATTATTAGCCCCAGGGGTACAGGTCTGTGAATCACCAGGTTAACACACTTCATAGCACTCACCATAGCACATATGGACATTGGAGAGGGTGTGTGATTTACTCTTTATAACTGTGTTTCAAATATCCTGAAGCCTCATTATAGCATTCTTGACTATAGAGTAGGATCCAGACCATTCCCAAAGAGTTAATTGCTCACATATTAAAATGACCTCATTAATCATGATGTATCACAAGAAAGGCAGACTTATTGCAAGAACCTTGACAATACACTCTAGTAAAATTCCCATCTAGCATGAAAGCAGCACTCACATTGCTTTTAAGCAATTGCCATTGCCATTCACTCATTCATTCATTTATTCACAGACTTTTTTATTCATGTCTACCATGATGATCGTACTTGAAGGTATAAAAATTAATATGATTTTGTTCTGGCTGTCTAAAGAAACTTTGCTTAGGAGTGAAAATAGATATGTTATTGAACATTTTTAATTATGCCAAATATCCTAACAGAGGAATACCTGGGTACTGTGGGAGTTTAACAATTAACCATGGCAAAAACAATTAAGGAAATCTGTGATGGGGTGAAGGCAGTCTTTGTTCTGATGAAGTAAGAGACTTCCAAGGCCTCCAAAACATGGAGAGAATTGTAAGGCAGAGGAACAACTCATGCAAAGGCATAGTGTTATTATAGAACTCAGAGTCTGCAGTAATCCACAAGTAATTTTGTGGGCCAGGGATATATATTGTTTGTACATAGAGGAGGAAATGGAAAGAGCTAGAAGAGGTAATAAGAATAATTAACCTTTAATGTCTACTATAAGCAGACTGATGTTCTAAGCATATTGCTTATACTGTTATTAGATTCTCATAACAGTTCTATGAGTTAGGGACTATGATTATCCCCATTTTATAGATCGTGAAACAGAAACACTATAGGTTAAGGTAAATTGTCCAAGGTAATATTCAGAGCTAGTAACTAAGCTAGGATTTTATTTTTTTCTAATTTCTAAAAAATATTTTATTTATTTACTTGACAGAGAGAGAGCACACACCAATAGGGGAGCAGCAGGCCTAGGGAGAAACAGACACTCCACTGAGCAGGGAGCTTGATGCAGGAATCGATCCCAAGACCCTGGGATCATGACGCAAACCAAAGGCAGAGACTAATTAACCACTGAGCCACCCAGGTACCCCTGAGCTAGAATTTTAACTCAGACAATCTGGCCCCACATGTCATTTTCTAATCCTGTGCTCTTATCTTTATTTTGGAGGTGATATGATACCATTGGAAATCATAATCCATATTGGATGCAAATTGATGGTAGAATTAAATTATTAAGTCATGTGAAGTCATTTGATGGTGAGGTTATCAGAAGTTGGTTGGGAAACAAAAATGTCAGAAAAAAAGATAAATCTATCTCATCTTAAATATATATATATATATATATATATAGTATATATGTGTATATATATGTATGTATATATATATTAATTTTCATCCAGTTAATTGACATATAATGTAGTATTGGTTTCAGAGATTCAGGTCTGTGATTCATCAGTCTTATGTAATACCCAGTGCTGATATCCATCACCTGGTTACCCCATCCCCTTACCCCCCCCTCCCCTCCAGCAACCCTTAGCTTGTTTCCTATGATTAAGAATCTCTTGTGGTTTGTCTTCCTCTCTGGTTTCCTCTGGTTTTATTTTTATTTTTCCCTGTTGAGGATGACATTAGCTGTGGGTTTTTCATATAAGCCTTTATTATGTTGATGTGTGTTCCCTCTAAACCTACTGTGTTGAGGGTTTTTATCATGAATGGGTATTGTACTTTGTCAGATGCTTTTTCTGCATCTATTGAAATGATCATATGGTTCTTATCCTTTCTCTTTTTGATGTGATATGTCACTTTGATTGATTTGCAAATATTGAACCACCCTTGCAACCTAGGAATAAATGCCATTTGATTGTAGTGAATAATTTTTTAAATGTGTTACTGAAATTCACCTTACTAGTATTTTGTTGAGGATTTTTGCATGTAACAATCAGAGATATTGGCCTGTAGTTCTCTCTTTTTGTGGTTTCTTTAACTGATTTTGGTGTCAGTGTAATGAATTTAGAAATTTTCCTTTTCTGTTTTTTGGAATAGTTTGAGAAAAATAGGTATTAACTCTACTTTAAACATTTGGTAGAATGTGCCTGTGAAGCCATCTGGTTCTGGGCTTTTATTTGTTGGGAGTTTTTTTAGTCATTTCTTTGCTGGTTATCAGTCTGTTCAAATTTTCAATTTCTTCCTGTTTTGGTTTTGGTAGTTTGTTTCTAGGAATTTATCCATTTCTTCTAGGTTGTCCAATTTGTTGGCATATGGTTTTTTTTTTTAATATTCTCTTATGATTACTGTGGCATTGGTTGGTCTTTCTCCTCTCTCATTTGTAATTTTATTTATTTGGGTCCTTTCTCTTTTTTCTTGATAAGTCTAACTAGAGGTTTTTCAAACTTACTGATTTTTTTCAAAGAAGTATCTGGCTTCATTGATTGTTCTACTGTTGTTTGTTTTGTTTTTTAGTTTCTACATTATTTATTTCTGCTTTAATCTTTATGATTTCCTTCCTTTTGCTTGTTTTAGGTTTTGTGTGTTGTTCTTTTCTCTAGCTTCTCTAGGTATATGGTTAGTTTGTTTTTTTGAGATTTTTCTTGCCTCTATTGCTATAAACTTTCCTCTTAGAAATGCTTTTGCTGCATCCTAAAGGTTTTGTACTGTTGTGTTTTCATTTTCATTTGTTTCTGTATCTTTTAATTTTTTTTTTTTTAATTTCCTGGTTGACCCATTCATTGTTTAGTGACATGTTATTTAACCTCCATGTATTTATGGTGTTTCCAGATTTCTTCTTGTGGTTGACTTCTTGTTTCATAGCGTTGTGGCCAGAAAAGATTCATGGTATGACTTCGATCTTGAATTTGTTGAGGCTTGTTCTGTGGGTTAATATGTGATCTGTTCTGGAGAATGTTCCATGTGCACTTGAAAAGAATGTGTATTCTGCTGTTTTAGGATGGAATGTTTTGAATTTATCTGTTAAATCCATCTGTTCCAGTGTGTCATTCAAAGCCACTGTTTGTTGATTTTCTGTGTAGATGATCTGTCCATTAATGTGAGTGGGTGTTAAAGTTCCATATTATTATTCTATGATTATTGATTAGTTTCTTAATGTTTGTTATTAACTGTTTCATGTATTTAGGTGCTCCCATGTTGAGTGCATAAATATTTACAATTGTTGTCTTCTTACTGGATTGTCTCCTCTATTATTATATAGTGTCCTTATTTATCTCTTCTTATAATCTTTGTTTTAATGTCCGTTTTGTGTAATTATTGCTACTCTGGCTTTCTTTTGATATCCATTTGCCTGATAGATATTTGTCTCTCTCCTCTCTTTCAATTATCTGGGTGTCTTTAGTTCTAAAATGAATCTATTGTAGGTAGCATATAGATGGGTCTTGGTTTTTTTCTTTTTTTAATCCATTCTATCACCCTATGTCTTTTGATTGGAGCATTTAGTCTATTTACATTGAAAGTAATTATTGGTACATATATATAATTTTATTATTTGTGGTTGTTTCTGAAGATATTCTCTGATTATTTCTTATCTTTTTCTCTTTCATGTTTGCTGTTTTTCCTTAGTGATATATTTGAATTTCTTTCTCTTTATTCTTTGCATATATGGATTAGTAGGTTTTCTTTTTAAGATTTTATGTATTTATTTGAGAGAGATATTGAGAGCATGACCATGGTGAGAGAGACAGGGGAAAGAGAGAAGCAGACTCCCCTGCTGAACAGGGAGCTCAACATGGGACTTGATCCCAGGACCCTGAGATCATGACCTGAGCTGAAGGCAGATGCTTAACTGACTGACCCATCCAGGCACCGCAGGATTAGTAGTTTTTGATATGTGGTTGCCGTTATACTTGTATATAACCTGTTCTTCATAGAGCAGTCTATATTTACTTGATGTGTATTTAAGTTTGAACCCATTCTTTACTCCTCTCCTCCCCACATTTTAGATATATATTGTTATATTTTGTATCCTTTTATTTTGAGTTCCTTGACTGATTTTTTCCAGAATTATTCATTTTTACTGATTTTTTCTTTCCTACTTTTATACTGTTGGTTTTGTTCTTTCCTTTCTAAGTCCCTTTTAATATTTCTTGCAGGACTGGTTTCCTGGTCATGAACTCTTTTAGTTTTTGTTTGAAAATAGACTTAATATTTTAAATCATGGTCCTGTCTTTCACCAGCTTTAAGACTTTGTTAAGATCACTTACTTCTCAGCCACCAATTTCTGGACTTCAAAATGGAAACAAAAAATGAAATATATAATTCTCTTCAAAGAGCTTTTGTGATGATTAATCTAATAAAATTCCTGAAACATTGTAAGCTCTTGATAAATGCTAGTTGCCTTTTCTTGTACTCCTACAGAGAACATTTTAATAATAAATAGTTCCGTGTCTCTAAGGATTAGAATGCTAATGACAGGCAAGCTGCAGCATTTTTCTGAGGGGTATCTTTTTTTTTTTCTCTTTTCATGCACATCAAAAAATATTCCTTCCACAGCAGTCATATTGTTTAAAACCCAGTAACTTGACCTTACAAAGTCAATATTGTTGTTTATATTCCTTGACTTTGGCAGAAAACAAGGTCCCAAGCAGTGAAGCAAATCTTCTTGTCTCCCTTGAACTATTTTTCCTGCCTTGAAGAAATGTTTCATGTATTTGATTCCTCTATTTATATCTCAGTTCACAGTTATTACCAGATTTGCATGTTCACATTCACATTTTCATTTGTAAGATTTATACAGAACATGTCCTTTGCATAAGTATGCAACATAAAATTCAGACTTTCATAAAGAATAAAATGTGTTTCTTCTCTAAGAATATATGAGCCCCGAACATAAATTCCATAACAACGCTCTACTGGAGAACATTTTTTTCATGTGTTGAGTAATCACATGGGAAAGTGAAAACCGAAATTTTCCCAGTAATAAGAGCAGTAGATCAAGCTTTTCAGGGGAAGAATGATGGAAACCCTGGATTAGGCACAGTTAAGAAGGGAACACAAAGATGATGGTGCTGGATAAGCCAAAAGAAGGAATGTCCAGTAGGGTCAAATTCTGCAGAATGGCTAAGTAGGGGGCAGTTTGAATCATTTTATTTTATTATATTATTTTATTTATTTTATTTTGCCATTTATACAGTCACAGGTGAAAATAGAGAGTAGAGCCAGCAGGTTGTTGGAGATGGAAACCTGAAGTATGGTGGGTAGAGGAGGATAACTAAGCAGTTGTGCCCTAGTTCCCATCCATATAGGACCATAGGCCACTTGTGTAATCTTTCTGAGTTTGTTTCTAGCTATAAAATGGATAAGATAATGCTTATTTTATGGTGCTATTTTGAATGTTATTGTGATAATATTGAATGCAGCAATACTCTTTTAAAATACAAAAACTTTACAATAGATGGTAGGCATTATTCTTATCAGGGCCAATGTTTTTTATCTATATTCAAGGTGGTAAGAAAGAGAAACAGAAAAGAGAGGCACAGAGGGATCCAACTGTATAGTTAACTTTGACTTTTTAAGTCTTACTCAAAATACTCCTGTTTGTTAGCTGAAGACAGCTTAGTATCATTATGTGTATTATCATTTCCTTTGGTATTTTACTTCATCTCTATCACCCAAAACAAACTTTTCTTTCTGTCCTCAAGAACTCTGAGAATGAGTGGTTTCTTATTAAAACTAGTAGTACTGTGAAGCACCAGCTGGAAGTGCAGCCACTCAACATTCCAGAATAACATTTCTTTTTTCTTCCACCTTTAACCCAAGTTAAAATTCTTTTATAAAACAGAAATGGAACTCATACTATTATAATATTTTGCTCTTCTTTTTTTTTTTAAGATTTTATTTATTTATTTGACAGAGAGAGAGGGGGTTCACAAGTAGGCAGAGAGGCAGGCGGGGGGTGAGGGTGAAGCAGGCTCCCCGCCGAGCAGAGAGCCGGATGCAGGGCTTGATCCTAGGACCCTGAGATCATGACCTGAGCTGAAGGCAGAGCTTAACCCAGGTGCCCCAATATTTATTCTTCTATAAGATTGATCTGATGTGTAGATCGGAATGACTACATTATTGGAATTATTATGCATATTTAATAATCTGTATTAGTTATCATAAACTACTCTAAGAGATAAACTCCCATGTCTCTGTCCCATGTCTCTGTGGTTTGATATCATAGAAGTTCTTTCTTTCTTTCTTTTTTAAAAAATGTATTTAACACAGAGAGAGATCACAAGTAGGCAGAGAGGTAGGCAGAGAGAGAGGGGGAAGCAGACTCCCTGATGAGCAGAGAGCCCTGTGTGGGACACAGTCCCAGGACCCTGAGACTCTGACCTGAGCCGAAGGCAGATGCTTAACCCACTGAGCCACCCAGGTGCCCCGAAGTTATTTCTTATTCACCTGGAGACCAGTCAGTATAAGGTGGAAATAGAGGACAGTTATTGTGCTTGAAGACCCAACCAAAAGAGATTCTGCCCTTTCAACATCTGGTTTCCAAGATCATCCTGGATTTTGACAGACAATTAGCATGATGAAAAGAGAAACCATGGAGCATCAGTCAGGAGATTGGACAAGGCCTGGAAGTGTTGTACATCTCTTCCATCATTATTTCTTGGTCATAAGTCAGACCCTGTTCTGGATTCAAGAGAGCTCACAAAATGTAGTCTATGGTTGACTTTTCATATTATAAAAATGAAGCATAAATTTTTGGTGGTCAGATTGCCATTGATGGCACAGTCCATATTTTAGGTTTTTAATCTGCTGAAAATCTAATGAAGAGCTCGGTTTGGCTAAGGATGAATGGTACTCCTTTATTATACTGCAGTCTACTCTGATTTTTTCAAATATTCGAAAGTGGCGGTGTGAAGCTCTGCCCTTAGGGCCAGACATACTTGGGTTTGGGTCTTAGCACAGATCTTTGCCAGCTAAATATCTTCCCTTTTCTGAACTCTGGTTTCCTCATCTGTAAAATTGTGAGACTGTGGCAGACCTTGACAATGTTTACATGAGATCTGGAGGTTGAATATATAAGATTTGTAAATTAGCTCTCAGAGTGCCTAACATGAAAATATTGCTTGGTAATTGTTAACTAGTATTATTGCAATCATTATTTGCATTAATTCCAAGTAAGTGATGATTTACAAAGGCTGTATCATGAATAACATTCTTGATATTCTTGAGATAGCCCATGTACCTTAACATCAACTTTAAATCATTAGAGATGGACTTCAGAGTTTAAGCTTATGTAGATGCTGGTCTTACTTTCTTAACCCAGCATCTGGATTTTTTAGAGCTGTATTGGCTACCAATCCCACTGAATTGTCATTATTCCTTACTATATCTAAATATCACTGAATAAATTACTTAGTAAATAATCCTCAGTTTCTTTGAAAAACAAAATATATGATAAGGTATATGGCATCCATGGACTTAAAGATGCCCTCATATGCTCTCAGATATTTGTTTATTGTTCTAAAACTTAAGATTATTGGAAAGAAGACCTTTTAAGAGGATTATTTTATTTATTTGACATATCCAAGGATTGCTCGAAATTTGAACATGAAAAACTATCTGAAATGTATACTGTGGCTGTTCCTTAAGAATGTGTCTCCTGGTGGTAGAAGTTGCTTCTGGAATGTTTAATGATAATTTCAACCTTCATACTTACTTCCTAAAAAGTAGGGTTAGTAATTACTTCTTCATTATGGGAAGCATTCAAGCCTATTTGAATTTCTCCAAGCTCTGTTTCAATTCCAACCCCAGGAAAATAATTTAACCTTTACTAGTCTAAGGCACCTTGTCTATAAAGTAAGAGTGAAAATATCTGCCACACAGAGATTGAAATCATTCAGAATACAAGAAGGACAAATTGGATGCTTCATATATGTTAGTCCTTTTTGAATCTAAGTCTGAAGATTCTACAATTCTATGATAGAATTTTTGTTTTAGAAAGTTTTGCATTTTTGTTATGGAAAATGGTACCTCTGTAAGTCACTTAGTCTAGAATTCAAATAGAACACACTAAAGGAGACCATAAATGCCCTCTTTGCTTGGTACTATCTACACATGTTTTCCAACACAATTTACTGGGGAATGAGATGAGATAAGTGGAGATGTTGGTTATTAAACTCTGTTCCTTACATTTTAGCTACATCAGTGAAAGCAGGTTTCTGGATTCTAAGTGCTAGAAAATGAATTATTGAAGTGTGAAAGCGGAACTGTGTATTGAAAATTGCAAAACACACAGAGGCTGCCTGGTCTGCCTTATCAAGAAGCTGGTTTGTTAGAACTTTAGTGGTTAAACCTTAAAGGTACCTCTACTTCCTATTAGAAGCAAATGTTCTACCTCTCCTTTCCTGCCTCTTGCCCCTGGAAATAATCCCATAGCTAATATGTTGTAAATGTTAATGAATTCAGTTGTGTCTTTTGCACTGTCTCCTGCATTTTAATCACCACATAGTCTAAAGTGGTAACTATATTTCCCAAACCCCAAACCGGGACATGTTGTATGCTGACACATGGTCTGACCCTCAGCTGTAAACTGCCTGAGAGACATCAGTTGTTAGAAAAATACTGAAATTTCTGGAATATAATAACTAGAACTATACTGGATTTCTGGGCTATTACTAAGTAGTTTGTTCTAGAACTTAAATTGAGGGAAAGGAAAAGAAGAGAGAGTAAAATTAAAAATGACTAAATATTTACTAGGTGTCAGCTATTGAGAAATAGCCCATATTTACAGTAACTAATTTAATCTTTTCAACAGTCCTGTTATGAATTTTTCAGTTTTATGGGTAGTGAAACAAGAAATTAGGTAACCTGTATAACCTTGGACATTGCCATTCTAAATGGCAGAACCAGAAGTTAAGCCATTTAAAGTCATGGCCCTTTGGTAAAACCCAAGTTAAACTTCTAGTACCATTGTGTGTTTTTTCAAAACAATTCACATATATCATTCCAACATCAATCAGTTCTTCCATTCTATAACACCAACTAGGTGTCCTATAGTGCAGTTTAATTTGATACTATCTACTTGATGTTAGTACAGACACCAAGGATTAAGGGCTCAATTCTGTAAGACTGCCTCTACTTAGATACCAACAAGAAATGGAATCCCTATGCTACCTACACTCTACCTAGCTTACTGCAGATTCCAGAGTTCCTATAACCCTCCATTCTTCAATCTGGAAGCTCCCTCAAACCTCATTGTTTCAAAGGTTTTTAATGGTTTCATTGCAGAGTCATGATCAATTAAATCATTGGCCAGTGGTGAATGAATTTAATCTTCAACCCATTTCCGTTCCTCAGAGGTTGGGGGTCAGGTAAAGCTGACAGTTCTGATCCTCTCATCATGTGATTGGTTCCTCTGGAACCCATCTTGAAGCTTTCTATCAAGGGGCCCATCAGGAGTTACCTCATTAACATAAACTTTAACATGGTCAAAAGGGACTTGTTATGAATGAATGATAAAAGACACTCATCACTCAGGAAATTCCCAAGTTTTAGGAACTCTGCCAGGAACCAGGGACAGAGACCAAATACAAATTTTTTATTAAACCATAACTACTCATTATTTTAATATAGATGACAGAAACTTACTCCAGTCATATGTTTACAATTATCCAACAGAGCCTCTTGTGTAGAGAAAAGAAATTATGGGACAAACTAGGTTAAGGTGCTACAAGGTTGAAGTATATCAATCTATGTGTACCAGTTCTACTACCAGAAAAGAATTCATTGCTGACAGGTGGCTGTTGGAAACCAACCTCAAGGCCTTTTGGCTACCTAAAAGAATATTATACAATGACCGCTTTTTTCTTTCTTTCTTTCTTTTTTTTTTAACTGATACATTATAGTTGCATGGTATTTCAAATTGAATGTAAACATGAAAATCAAAATTATTGGCTGAAAATATCAAAACAAAGCAAGAGATTCGTTATAGTAGATGACTCTTTGAACATGAAAAGAATAAAAGACCACCACCTGCCACAGTTCCATAAAGTGGAAAGAAGAAAATATCTCCCTGTGTTTAGACCATTTGAGCTTGGATTTTATAGCTATCAGTTTAAACATCTAAAGAAAACGTAAAAGGATTATAATTAACCAGTTAATCACGTATTTCTATGTTTAATCTCTCTTTTACGACTAGGCAGTGAGTCCACAAACATAAACACTGTATCCTTATTCACCACTATATTCCCAGTAATAATATCTGGCACATAGTAAGAATGCACTAAAGATTTGTTGAATAAATGAATCAGAAAGATCTAGTTTTGGTTCTTGACATCAGTATTTACTGTGACCTTGAACAAATTACTTAACCTATCTAAACCTCAGTTTCCTAAATATTTATAATGATAGTATTGTTTAATAACAAAATTCACCCATATAGATTTGAAGATTTAGTTGGCTTTATTAAATAATTCATGAATTGGGCCAAACCCCACCTAATATGTAGGCAGGCACTCTGAGGAGTTGTACAAAATGGAAGATTTTTACAGACAGAGGGTGGAGCAAGAAAGTTATTAGCACAAGAAAAGGCTTGTTCCAGAGGTGGCTGTTCCATAGAAGAAAAAGCAAGGTGTCTTATCTTACAGATTACCTCATCTTTCTCTGGCAAATGGAGAGGACCCAGATGACAGACTCATTGGTACTGATGGAGGGGAAAAAAAACTGACTGGTTAAAGTCACATTTCTAGGGGAGGTAGAAACTGCAGTTAGATTAGATATTAACCACTGGTTTGGAAACTCTGGTCTAAGTGACACCATTTTCAACCTTTTTTTTCTTTTCTTCCTTTTTTTAAACAGTACTTATTTATTTATTGGGAGATATTAGTTAGGTAACACATGCAGATTAATTATACAGCATAGTGAATAGTATGCATTCAATAAAAGCTACTGTTACTATGTTTACCAAAGTTTAAAGGGCACAAAGGGAATAACAAGAATTAAGTTTATGATATTATGATCTATGACCCACACTTCCATAATTCATTCAGTGTTATTTCATGAAAGCCTCTAGATTAAATTGACTCCATTCTAATGATTATCTTACACTTGGTAGATATTCATCCTAACTGAATGAATGTATGAGTGCATAAATAAGAATGTAGTATTAAATTTTAAGCTGGAGGGTGAGAATATAATATTTGATAAATATAATAGAAGTGGTTTTGGAATATCGGTGGTGTTTGGTGGGGTGAGGTCCGGAGCTGACAACCAAGAAAGAATTCTTGAGATAACTTTGGTGCAAGATGGTGGTTTATTAAAGCATGGGGACAGGACCTGTGCACAAGAACTGTTACTCTGGGGCTGATTATATACTATGGGGTTGGGAGAGGTAAGGAAAAACGGAGGGTTTGAAAGAACTTTCATATGTTAAAGAAGACTCACAGGATGTCAAGCTAAGGTTGTTTTTCTCTCTAGCAAGGCATTAACATGAAGATAGTTGGGAACTTCTGGAGGAGCATTACACTCTGCCTGCTTCAAGTATCCATCAATGGGCTGCCACTTAATTTAATTGTATCTACATTTCCTTCTGGAAGCTAGGTTATTGATAGAAATGCTTTGTTCTAAGACATTTGCAAACTGAGGGAGACTCAGGGTATTGCAGGATTTTGATCTCTGTAGGTTAACTGTTTGTTTTTCCTTTCCTTAGCTTTAGGACAACCTGGAGTGCCTCAGGAATATCACATGTATCCCATGGGGGTGAGGGTTGTGGGATGTCTGCTCCTGCCCTATCTTCAGCTTACCCTCTGCTCTCCCATCATAATGATGAACAGGATACAATCTCTGCCCTAAAGATCTTAAAATATGTTTGTGGGAAAAATATTTAAATAGATCATTGCAGTGAAGTATGGTAAATACTGTGTTGGAATCATGTGAAAAACCAATAATCACACATATGCATACACGGAGCCACAGAGTGAATGGCTATAGGTGTACTTAACATCAGAGTTGGTAGTTCAGAAAGCTTTTTCACATCCTTATCCATTTATCACTTAAGGGAAGCTGTTTATATCTTTTGTGCCTGTTTCTCAGATGCAGAAATTGAGGCTAAGAGGATTTCAGTGATTTGTTCCAGATTTTATAGCCCTACAAATTACATGCATGCATTTTGAGATCTTATCCAGTGTCCATACTACCCCACATTTCCTTTTGTTTCAGTCCTTTAATAGCTAATAGGTTTTTTGTTTGTTTGTTTGTTTGTTTGTTTTGTAAATTCTGGGTACATGTGGTTCTAAGTCTACCCTGCATGTATACTTCTTATTCTGTGAGTCTTTCTTCTTTAAACTTTTTCATGTCTTTATGAATTTACAATTTAACAAATCCTTTTAAATACTCTAATAAAGTGATAACTAGGCCAAGGAGCTCTGATAGAGGTTGTAGTGACTGACTTTGATTTTTAAGCTAATTAGACCAGCTAAGTATCATCTCTTATAGATTGAAGCCTTAACATCAGTAAAATGGGGCTAATACTATTTATCTCAGAGAGCTGCTATGAAGATTAAAAAAGATAAAACAGGGGGCCTGAGTGGCTCAGTTGCTTAAGTAACTGCCTTTGGCTTAGGTCATCATCCTGGAGTTCCTGGATGGAGTCCCACGTCAGGTTTCCTGCTTGGTGGGGAGTCTGCTTCTCCCTCTGACCTTCCCCTTTCTCATGCTCTCTCTCTCTCTCTCTGTCTCATTTTCTCTCTCTTTCAAATAAATAAGTTTTAAAAAAAAGATAAAACATATGTAAAGATCAGAATACAGTGTCTCGCACATGCTGGGTACACTGCATTAGGTGGTTCTCTTCTCCATCCCTGTCAGGCTGTTCAACACTTTTCAGTTCCCACGGCCTGCTCTGCAACTCTACACACAACTTTAATGTCCACAAAAATGGCTTTAGAACTACAAAGATAACATTGTTTGGGAATGGCATTACAGAAAACACACACACAGCAGGACTGAAGACATACTGCATTTTACTCATGTAAGAAAGTTAATGGCTTCCATTATGTCTGTATCAGCCCTTCCTCCTCACTGTTAGACTGTAGCCAACCTGGGCTGTATTACCAGGCAGAGACTGTGCAATACCGAGACTTCTCGAACTGTTACAAATTAGAATCCACGAGGGAAAGGCTCACTAGAAGACATCACAGGCGAGGTTATCATTTTTTCCTTTTGAAGTTGGGCCTCATAGCTTTTTTCTCATTACAATCATTACTTTGAAATATGATTTTTTTAAACAGTAATTTTCTAGAACAAAAGGGATAATACCATATTTCAAAAGCTTTACTGTGAAATTAAACCTTTGAACTACTGTGAAAGAAATTATTCCCTCAAGGCTGCAAGGCTTAAAGGTTATTAAAAATTTAATTTTAAGGAAGGCATCCAGAAAAAAAAAAATTGTATAAATGCTACTTAGAACTCAGATTGCCCAATTTAATAACTCCCATTGCTCCTTATTTTTAAATAATCTGGAAATGTGAACAAATGCACTCCATTTTTTTCAGTGGCAAATCAGTATGTCAACAAATGGCTGGCAGTGTTCCTTAACATCATCTGTTTTCAGCTGGAGGTACATGCACTGGTTCAGCTGGTATCTTCTGCCTCCCCCACTTGACAGAATAGCACAGTGTCAAAGAAGTATTATATGCAGGGTACACTGAACCCAGAGACTCTTCCAAACTCCAGATACTGTAATAAAGAGCAAGTATTTAAACCACAGTATAAACGGTCCACACTGGTGTGATAGCAAGAGTTTCAGTTTTCTCATCTGTGAAATGAAAATAATTTTCTTCATCCTGTGATATGGACATGCTATTAATGCCTCCATTAAACAGATGATGTGACCTTAGGTTTCTAACTTTCTTTGTACTCCGGTTTCCTCATCTGTAAAATGAGAAAGTTGGCAGTACTTACCTCATCTGCCTCATACAGATTGCATGGCGATTAAATCAATTCATACCTACACAATGCAGGAAATAGCACCTGGCATATAGTAAGCACAATGTATTATTATTGTTCATTTTAATGCTATCACATTCAAGTAATATAATACATTATCTTTCTTTTAGGGTTTATTTATTTATTTTAGAGAGCAAGAGATCACAAGGGATGGGCAGAGGGAGCAGGAGAGAGTCCCAAGCAGACTCCATGCTGAGCACAGAGCCTGATATGGGGCTTGATCCCATGACCCTGAGATCATGACCTGAGCTGAAACCAAGAGTTGATGGACTGTGCCACCCAAAGGCTCCAATATATGCCTTCTTAAGAGAAAAGGGTGAATAGATAATAATAAGTACATGCTCTTAAGGAGCTCACAAGCAAATAGATGAATCAAATAAGTAACAGTGATTTTAAAAAAAAGTGTAGCACACTAAGGTGAGATCAGAGGTATGCTCAAGGTTCTCATTTATGATTTTGATCTGGCTTTTTGATGACTGGATAGATGAAAGATGCCTTAGGAGAAACAATCTAAGCATAAGGGAGTGAATGCACATGGAGTATAAAGAAAGCCTGTTTCCCAGGAACACTATGGAAAAACATGACATAAAGCCATAGGTCTCAATCCTGCCTGCAATTCCAGATCATCCATAAAACTGCTTAAAAATACTGTTCTTGACCTAATGAATCAGAATCTGCTGGTCTGGGGTTTAGGTATTGGTGATTTTAACAACCCATACAAGTAAGTCTGAGGCACAGCTAGGAGTGAGAGCCACTAAGATTATGCACTGTGAAGGCACATTGTAAATAGTTGAATCTCAATATAAATGCTAAATATTGTTATTATTGCTTGATATTTATTTTTTACTATCCTAAATTGTTTATTAAGTAAGAATTTTACAAACATTTCCTGTATTAGTTGTAATGGTGGAGCTGGAGAGTATTGTGTCTTCGCCACGCTGCCTGGCAAGAACCACCAATAGTGTGGCGGAATTTGTGGCCCTTTCCTTGGCGGTGGTTCTTGCAGTGTATAGATTTCAGCCCTTGAATCTCTCTGTGCTATGGACTAGTTTGCTGATGCACTAGGTGTCAGGATTTCTTCTGGTACTTTTAAGGAATGGATCACGGAGGATAACCTCAAAGAATTTCTAGGTAGTATCTTTGCCAATTCAGTAAGAATTCAAGACTCTCAGAACCCCACAGTGGTGTCCACCTCACTCCTCTGCAACAGGCTGAAGGCTTCAGGCAAACCTTAGTTGGTTAACACTTTGATGAACAGGCTTGTTGTCGGTAGCACCCTTAGGAACCAGGCATTTGCAGCCACCATATCACACATGAATCTGATATATGATAGAACCTTGGTTGGCCTGGTATCCCAGTCTGCACACTTTATTGGGCTAGGTTAGACAGGGGGTCCTGTGGAGGGCAGAGAGCTGGTGGTATTCCCAGCAGGGCATCCTGAGAAGAAAGCACATTATATCAGACTGCTTCTTCTTCCATAGCTCCTTGATATACTTGTAAAGTGCTTACCTTGGCTTACCTTTGAGCTGATGGCTGCCACCATATGGAAAGGGAAAAGCCATTCTCCCACAACCCTTTTTGAGCCTACTACTGATTAATATTTAAATACTTAAATACAGTGATCTCAAGCCCCTTACGTGTACAGTGGGTTTTTTGTTGTTTTGGTTTTGTTTGGGTTTTTGTGTGATTTTTTGTCAAGTATGTCCACACACTGGTACTAGAAGTGGCAAGCAAGACCATTAATGACAAGCACAAGAAGTTGGACTTACAAAGCTTTTTCCAGGTTGGGAAATGGTTAGACCTTGGTGCTTAACATAGAGACTGTCTCTGCTCTTTGGTTTCTTAGGGAATAACCCATGTCAGGACAGAGATCCTCATAGAACTAATTGGGCATCCAGTATACTTAGAAAGAACCAAATCTGTCTCTCCTTGACAACATTCACTTGCTAAATCTCTCTGGCAAATGTTCTCACCCTAGAACATTCAGGAATGTAAGCTCTTCTTACTGATTGTGTGCTCCTTGAGGGCAGTGACATTATGTCTGCCTTTTGCTGTTTCTCTAACACCTTGCACAGTGCTTGTCATATAGTAGGCACCAACAAATATTTAGAGAGGAAATTATGTTGAATTTTTCCTTCTGGTGGGTATAATAGGAATGTTATTTGGATCTCTACTCACTGCCTATAGGAAAAGGGTTATTTCCCTGTGTTTGTAGCTGTTAGCTTATTTTAGAAGAATGTTTATGAGTGCTAGTGGGATATACCTGGTATGATTACTGTAAACAATTATTTTCAGAGTAATGTGGACAAATAATTCAGTTCTCTTGTGTGCTTCCACAGTAGGCAGGTGGTCAGGTCCATGTTTGCCCATCTGGGATATCACTTTGAACTTGTGCCTTGAACATGAAGTTATTAAGACATTCTGTTTCTCTTTAGAAGTCCGGGGTGTTGCCCTTTCTTTCTCTTTTTAACTAGAGTTCAGCAAAGCAAACCATTCATTATATATTAAGAAAAATTACAAAGACTATGCAATATGTATAATGTGTAATTCCTTATTAGTGTGACTTTTGCTCTCCATAATGCCTACTCTGTCAGATAAAATGAATTTTCTCATTAACCTCATGCATGCCAACTTGTCAAATTACGATGAACCAAACAAGACTCTGCCCAGAAATTGAGCTGCTATCATTGCATTTATATGGCTTTGCCAATTAGTCTATAAATAACATTTTTAACACACTTCAGAATTTTGAAACTAAACCGTTCTGAATGTTCTGAAATACAAGAATAGCAAAAAGACTATCCAAAGAAAGTTAAAAAAAATGATTTGCCTTATTAGAGGAAATGAACATTATCTAGAGGAACAAGGGATCAGATGATCATATAGACATTGAACAAATATTTATTGGATGTCTGACCTGTACGTACAGTTTTCTTAGATGCAGTAGCTGTGACTTAGTAAAGAAGTTACTATGATTTTTCCTTCAGTAGAAAATTGTTACCTGGTATATATTACACCTATATACATTATTCAGGATATTAGCAATGGAGTACCAAGATGAATAAGAAAAATTATCATACTTACGGAACTCATATTTGATGGTGAAGTCAGATAAACAAATAATTAGAAAAGAAATTGGTGAAGTGATAGTAGTGGTGTGCAAACATAAACAGAGACAGGATGGTAGCAGTTAAGGATAGATAGACACCAGGATAGGAAGGATTTGTAAAGTAAGAAATTACTTGATATAATTATGAAGTTCAAGGCATGCCTAAAGAATGAAAATGACTTAGAAGAACAATAATTCACCTTTGTTTTAATCACAGTTTTTGAGTTCTGTCCAACATATGTTTAGAGGAAACTCTGAGGATTGCATGAGAGATTGGCCAGGGACATTGCCAGTGCTCAGTCTCTCATCAGAAGTAGAGAGTAACCCATTTTTGTTTTCATCATGCCCACTGCCTTTTGACAAAGACGTACAAAGGTGGAAGTTAACAGAACCGTCTTCTCTTGAAGGCACTTTAGAGAGTAACTCTTAACACTTAAGCCTCCCTGCTGAAGATTTTTACCTTCCATGCCCAGCAGCCATATAAACTACTTTTTCCAACCACTTTTTGTCTTCTCCTTAAAAAGAGTTCCGATAAGTATGACTTTCCCCATCAAGTTTTACTTCCAGTGATGTTTTAGTGCCCTGTGGATATTCTAATGTTCATGTGCCCAGCTGGTTTACCCATTAATCTGGATCTGCCAAGAACCACTGAAATCAGAAAGTGACATGACCAGTCTTGCAGTTTACAACAGTTGTTAAAAGAGTTCATACCTGCAAGGTCTTCAGAACAATGCGTGGCATATAATAAGCACCAATAAAGATGAGACATTATTATAACAATCATAACTACTACTACACAGTACTATCAAGTGAAATAAGACACAGATACACACTTTCCATCTCCACTTATCAGTGACACAGACAAGGTCTGTCTCCTCTGCTAATGTGGTCCCACGAGAACAGAAAGCACATTTCTCTTATTGACTGATTTATGCCCAGTACTTAGCATTGTTCAATAAAGATGTGTGGAGTAAATCAAGAATAAGCTAACTTAATCCTCGTAACCCTGAAGTTCTTTTTTGAGGTGGTGTAGTGAACTAATGTCATTTTCCATTAAAGTAAAGTTGATACCCAGTCAACTCAAATTTTAAATTGATTTTATTTAAGAGTGTAGATTCTCATCACAAGTAGGAAATGAAAAGAGAAGCATGTAATTAGGAGAGGAGAAAGACAGGCACCATCCAATTAATTAAGAAATGATGCAACTCTGGCCCCCTTATTGTTTTAATAGAAACATTATTTCCCTTTTCTTCCTGATTCAAGGAGGTGTGGGGATGAGATGAAGATTGCAGGAGCGTAAGGAAGGAAGAGTCACACATAAGTGGAGTCTGCAAGTGTAGACAGTACACCTGCGAAGCCTAGCAGTGGAGGGAAAGGGTGGCCACAGAATGACAACTTCATTTCCTTGAGAGAAACCAAACATGGATCTTTGTAAATCTTATGTTCACTTACTTTTTGAAGGGATAATAATAATAATTAATAAGTGACATTACAGGGCATGCTTTGGTTAAAAAGTGATTTGTACTTGTAATATAATTATATAAAATAGTAATACAGCCTCAGTTTTTCCCATGTTAAATGGGGATATAAATATTCTTTCTCATATAAGGTATCATGTATCATGGAAAGTGCTTTAACATGCTGATACATACTAAGGGTTCATGAATGTAAGTGTTTGTCATTTGTATGTCTTTATAAATAACTCCTGACCTCTAGCCTGGAAAGGAAACATTTATTAACCTCACTTCACAGAGGAGAGAACATCAGCTGGGAAAAATGAACTGACCTGACTTGTCCCCTCTGTCTCTTAACTAGAAAATGGAAGAGCCAGGATTCTAATTCAGGATTCCATAAAAAAAATTTCTTTCTTCTGACATAAATTCTGATAACTTTTTTTTTTTGAAGTTGCAAATGTTTGTTTGTTTTTAATTTGCCAGTCTTAATAATGTACTCTTTTTCTTGTCTGCAGTACATATTTTTTATTTTTTTTTAAATGCAGTATTTATTTATTTATTTATTTAAAGATTTTTATTTATTTATTTGTCAGAGAGAGAGAGAGAAAGAGAGCACAAGCAGGCAGAATGGCAGGCAGAGGCAGAGAGAGAAGCAGGCTTCCCCCTGAGCAGGGAGCCTGATGGGAGACTCGATCCCAGGACCCTGGGATCATGACCTGAGCCCAAGGCAGCCGGTTAACCAACTGAGCCACCCAGGCATCCCTGCAGTACGTATTTTTAGAGTTTGTCAGGCTTTACACTTTAATTAAAAATGGACTCATTTGATGGTCAAACAGAAATCATTACCGTTAATATATGGTGAGATGATTTCTGTTTGAGCATCTTCAGGTTCTTAAAACTAAAGGGCCATGAGATTGCAAAGTGAGATGCAGAGGGATATGTGCATGCATCCACATAGTAGAGGGAGAGCCAGGGAAGGGGGAAGATGTACACTTGTATGGGTAAAGGGATACACCTGGAAGCTAGGTTTCTAGACAGCTCAGCATCTGGGAAGAGGCTAAGCCAAGAACACATTTGCAGTAGTAACACTTGAAAGGAGTAACAGAATCCTCTCTGCCTGGACATTGAAAGGGCAAGTCACCAAAATGAGCAAAGGAATAAATGAGCAAAGGAACTAATATGTATCAAAAGGAATACCTTATACATTCTATTATTATTAAATGCTAGTGGTGCATCAGACATTGCTCTAGTAGCTAGATACTTTACATGTCTTATCTTTACTCTTTAATAACAACGTGCTATCTTCTCCAGATTAGCATAGCTACTAGGAGCACAGTCTGGAGATCTTTCATTTTTCCTGGTTACCACACTTGTCCAGATGAGTACTGAGTTGGCTGTTTATGAAAACTGGAGTTTGGCTTTACCTGTAAGAGGTACCGAAAAGGGTAGGTGATTGGGAATGAACAATTTGTCTCAAATGTCATTTATTTTATTTTGTTCTGAGAGGCAGCAATATTAAATGGGAGATGTGATTGTAGGCTTGACTCTGGAAAATTCTGAGTTGGACACTCTTGAAGGTCACCTGACTAACTCTGTCTCTGGTGCAGTTTTCTAGGCTGCTAAGTACAATCAGGGGTCACCAATGTTTGACCAGCTGATCATAGGCACTGGCAAGAGGGCATGTGTGTTCTGATTGTTGTTTACTGGGTGCTACATACTTGGAGAGTTAAAGGGAGCCTTCAGTAGTGCCACTTTTCATCTTTCCAGTTTCACTACCTCCTACTCAACTCCATTTATTAGGTACATGCAGCAGGAAGACCCTTAGGGTTTGCCCAGAGCGGCTTCATTGAAAAATGCCTCAGGCTTCCCTTACTGCAAGTGGAGGGTGAAGGAAAAGAGCTCAGAATCTGCACATGTTTCCAGGAGCAGAGCTACAGAAATACCCAGGCTTCTGTTAATACTTCTCCAAAATACCTGCTGCTGATGGACTTAATTTTCCAGAATCAAGTTTAAACTGCCCTGAAAACTTTAGATTGCTAATGAGTTAGGGAAAGCCTGCTTTGGAGTGGAATGGGATCTTGAAACCACTGTCTCATTAACCTGAGGTTATCTTTTTTAAAAATTATTTTTCTCTAAATTTAGGATTATTTACAAAGCTCCATCAAGTTTCTCCTCCAAAAAATGCTCTGAAATTCCAAAAAGATATATTAGCACCTTGCACACAATAATAGCTCTTAAATCTTAAAACTTCTATATCAGAGATGATATCACTTTGAGCATAACAATGTATTTGTTTTAACAGAAGTGATGGAGCAGATAATAATTAGTCATTCCCTGCTTGAAATCAAGTATAATTCATTATTTGGCGAATGTTTATTGGTTTATTATTAATCACTATTTAAGAGTAAATATTGTAAATATTTTTCTCATATGTCACACTGTATTATTGTCTATATGCTCAAGAGTCTTTCTGACGTGGTAATTGTTACAATACATCCCTTTAAGTACATTTTTTCTTTTTTCTTCCTGCATTTTGATCCTCATTGTATCAGTTATTAACTTGAAAACCTTGGAAAGGTTAATTCACTTATTTAAATTTAATTTCCCTAACATTTGTAAATGGGATATTACTTGAATGGGTTGAGATAAATATGTAAGGTCATACAAATTTCTTTTAATTCAACTCAATTCAGAACACGCTTACTGAGCATGTATTCATCAGTTGTTCTGTATGTTATTTTATTTCTTCTTCTCAATCACCATACGGAGTAGGTATTATCTAGTCATATAGAAGAGGAAACTGGAGCTCAGAGAGTTAATAAACAATTTTCACAACCAGTAAATGGCAGTCAGAATTTGAACCTTAATCAGTGTGATTCTGGTGTGATTCCAGTGTGATTCTCTGGCTGCCTCCCTAAGCATAAGTCACTGTGTTTTATACTTTATTGTTCATTTCAATGTGATCTTTCATTAGTAAAATACTTCTCTTACATGTCCTGTTTTACAAAGTCATTTTGTCATGGGATTAATGTCATACATTGGATGCCAAATAAGAGCCTAGGCAGGTGAGAGAAGGATAGATGATATTGAAAATCTGGAAAAGAGAATGGAAAAGATAGAAGTAAAATATAAGGTGAGTAGTTTATTGGCCAGGGAAATTCACACCCAGAATGTAAGTTTTGGTTGGGAACATTTGCACAATATTGAAAAAATACATACTCCTATCTTGAGTTTTAACTTCCTTTGTCATACCTTTAATAATTCTTCCCCATTTCTCCCACCTCCACACCAAATCCTTTCGTTCTTGGACAGTTTTGCCTTTGCTCTAGCAAACTGACTTTTTCTCGGGAGTTGTGTATTTTCATCTCCTAAACAGCTAAATCCCATCAGCATCAGAGTTATTGCTATACTCAGAATGTGGTTCTCTGGTAAGGCCACTGGCAAAGAGTTTTTAGATGAATTCCACAAGAAATAAGGTTCTATTGATCAAAAAAATGATGAACATGAAAATAGCACTATGTTCCAAGTATTCTGTTAGTTTCCAGGAATATGAAGTCATGTTCAGCGACAGCATCCATTCTCCAAGATACGAGCATTTAAACTTATAACAGTGACAGATGGTAAGAGCATTAATAGAATTGCACCATAGAAACATGAGTGGAGAAGAAACTACCATAGGGAAGTCAAAACAGATTTATAGATGATGTGTTGATAGAAAAATTCTAGAATGGAGACTAGGAATTTACCCTGCAGGAAAGCAAAAGTTGGGCAGTGTAAGCCAAGGAAACAGTGTGAGCAAGGACAGGGTGGTATGAACAAATCTCAGTATGTTTCCATCTGACAAATAAGCTGAAAGTAGGAAAACATCATATTAGTCCTAAGAGATTTTATCTTGACCTTAAATATCAAACAAAACAACAATAATAATAACAGAATTTGACTTCAGATTAGACAAAATATGTGCTATATATATTAAAATATTGGTAGATTCATTCATTTATTCATTCAAGATTACCTGTTGGTTGACTCTTCTACCTACCAAACACTTGGCTAGCCACTGAGCATTCAATGATGAATAAAGTAGACACAGCCCCTGACTCAGAAAGCTTATTATCTAATGGAATAACAAACATTAAACAACAATATCAGATAGATAATGTGTGGTCTCTATTGTGGTAAGTAGTATGATAACATCAGTACCATGGATGAAAGAGAGGTGTCTCAGCATAACATTAGCTGAGAACTAGGTCAAAAGAAAGAAATTCAACCCAGGAATGAATACATACAAAATCAGCATAGAGGTTAAAGGTAGAAACTATCGAGTGTTTAATTTCTAAAAGGGACAAATACCTGTTTTGGCAGCAGTCTACAGGAAAGGGTTTGAAGCATTATATTTGGCCCAAGTATAAAGAAGATTCCCCATGTTGATGTTGCTGTTTGTTTTAAATTAATCCAGTGGCTTCACTAAAATAATAAAGATCAAAATTATGAGTATGATATTCCTACTCATTTTCCTGTTTTCAAGATACATCTGATACATGCATTTTGCTTTGAAATATATTTTAGTGACATTAACAAACTGAACTATTCACAAAGAAGGATATCTAGGACCTACAAATCATGCTGTGTGTCACAATGGATTAAAAAAAACAGCAGTTACCAACTTGGAGGTGTTACAGAATGATTATAAAAGCTATATCAGACATTATGTTCCATCCAACCTTTCTAGCTACTGGCCATACCTCCTTGAGCAATTTATTTAATTTCTCTAAGCCTTAATTTGTTAAACTTTATTGGAGATAAAAATATAACCTATTTCTTATGATTATTGTGAAGATGAAATAATATAATACATTTCGTATGTTCAGACTAATACCAGTCACGTAGTACATGTTCAACAAATGTTAGCTAGTATATATTGCTGATGTCTGTCAATTCTGACCACCCAGTTTGCTTTCCTGATCTTCTACTTGTAACGGTTCCCTGGCCTATTTCTCTAGGAAACTTTTTCTTCCACTGCAATCCTGTAATTCTTATGGAACTCCCAACCAAAATATCCATTTTCTAGATGATAGAGGTGGGGTTATAACCATAATGTTTCATCACCCTGGCCTGATTGGTAATGGATCATTATGTGAATCTAGCTGGCCATTTAAATCCTTCCCTGATGTTTTTACTACATATTTGTTTGTCTATTTCTTGATTTATTTATTTTTAAAGATTTTATTTCTTTCTTTGGAACAGAGACAACAGGGGTCAGGGTGCAGAGGAAGAGGGAAAGAGAAATCCAAGACTCTGCACTGAGCATCAGAACCCAACATGGGGCTTGATCTCATGACCCTCAAATTAGACCTGAGCTGAAACCAAGAGTCAGTCACTTAACCAACTGTGCCACCTAGGCACTCCCTTCACTGATGTTTTTACATGCTAAGCTGCAGGGAACTTTGTCACCTTTCAGACTGTCATGATGTGACTTCATAGCTATAGAAACCATGTCTGTCATCACATGGGGAAGGCTGAATAGATGAAGGCAACTTCTGAAAAGAAGTAGTGGTGAGAGATGGAGAGTCATGGTGAGAAAAGGCTCAAGCCTTATCTCTTAGAGACCCAAAGATGCTCTGGCTCCTGCAGTTCTTCCTTTACTTAGGGAAACATCACCAGTGACCTGCCAATAAATCTCTATGTGCTGTTTAAGCTAGTTTGGGTTGAGTGAGTTAGTTAGATTGTTTGTTTGTTTGTTTGTTTGTTTCTTTCTTTCTTTTCTTTCTTCCTTAAGATTTTATTTATTTATTTGCCCTAGAGAGAGAGAACACAAGCAGGGGGAGCTGCAGAGGGGAGAGGGAGAAACAGGCTCCCCTCTGAGCAAGGAGCCCAATGCAGGACTCGATCCCAGGACCCTGGGATCGTGACCTGAGCCTAAAGCCAGCGCTTAACTTACTGAGTCATCTAGGCATCCCATTGGGTTGAGTTGCTTTTACTTGTGATTGAAGTTGTTTGAATGTTTGCTATTGTTATATTATGGCGTTTGGTGAATGTCTACTAATAAGCATATACTTAGGAACTAGTAAATTCTCAGTAAATATTCTTAAATGAATTGAGTGTTTTTTTTTCATATTGATGAATTGGAAGATGGTTTTTGAATTAATAAATGATTATGAAGGATTATATAAAATAGAAATATTCAGAATTAAATAAAATACAGGATTAGACTTTATTAGAAGAAATGGCATAGGAGAAAATTTGAGTCTTTCAAGTGAGGCATACTTAAATTCAAACCCCACCTTTATCACTTATTAGTTGCGTGGCTTTGGGAAGAGCCCTTAATTTCTGTAAGACCAGTTTTCCCTGTAAGAGAAAGAAAATAAGTACTCTGATATGATGTTATTGTATTAGCATAAACATTTTGTATCCTTTTATCTTCTCTAACTCCTAAGAATCTAGGCACTTTGATTATATAATCATTTTTTGCATAAGATACAACATACTAATGTTAACAAAGCCACATTATTAAATAAATGAAGTAAGTTAAAAAGACCATGTTCTAGATTCTAATTATACTTTAATTTCAGAAGTTTCTAGAGAAAACTTAATTTTGTGTGCCATATTTTAAATATTTTTTTAAAAGATTTTTATTTATTTATTTGACAGACAGAGACCACAAGTAGACAGAGAGAGAGGAGGAAGCAGGTTCCCCACTGAGTAGAGAGCCCGATGTGGGGCTTGATCCTAGGACCCTGAGATCATGACCTGAGCCGAAGGCAGAGGCTTTAACCCACTGAGCCACCCAGGTGCCCCTAAATATTTTTTAAATAACCATTTTCCATAAATAGAATGCCATTTAAATATATGTTAACACTCTTTTAGAAAAATTGCAATAAATATCTTAGCAAGCTTTAATTTTTGACTGACTACATTGGCTTTTCTGTTAATGACTCTTGAGTCATTTCTATATCCTGATTATTAAATGTTTCATTGATAACAGTTTTCTTTGTATATTTTAGTATCTCTTAATGAAATTGTTTGTGCAGCCAATAATCAGAATAGTGAGGTTTGGATCACAGAATCATGGCAGCCCTTGCCACCTTTCGAATGCTTATCTTTCCTGATAATCGAGGGTATTATTTCCCTTATACATCTAAGACATATTAGAAGCTGTCTTTAACAATCATTTTCCATTACCAAGGGAGTTTGGGATAATGGAATGTGTAGTCACTTTCAATTTGTGTCAGATTTCCTGATGCATTTGTACCACCAACATTTTATCAGCTTGTCAGTAGAACAAATGAAGTTGCAAATTGCATTGACTTTTTTTCATGAAATCTTTGAAACTGTTTATTTTTAACATGACTTCTCTCCTTTTTATTTCTGTAGTGTAGCAGGCTTGATTTTCAGCGTTCAGGGTCTTTGTCACTTAGTGAGTATGGCATTCAGGCACAATAATTTCCTGGGGTCTTGAAGGTTTCGGGAGAAAAGATTTAGGCATATAGGGCATATTAAAGCTGAATGCAGATTGAAGCAATAAGCATGGAGCAATTTGATGAACTACCTGTAGACAGGAGTGGGGAATTTCTGACACATCAGGAAAGCCATTATGCTCCTGTTATATTCAGTAGTCCAGTGGCCTAAAAGGTTAACGGGTGATGTATGTTTTCATTACCTCCTATGGGCTTGATGCCTCAGAAGACCCCAGATGGCTTTTGTGGCTGCAGTTTTCTTCATTTACACTATAGCCTCTGTCACATCACACCAATATGTTTGTGAGGGTCAGATTTTGCTTTGAGGAATAGTGTCCCATGATCTCTGTAATATTCTTCTGCCTGAAAATCTGCAAGGAGTTACCACCTGGAGAGTAACTGGAAGCTCTTCAAAAACACATTTTGATTTCCTGGGTGTCAGCTGTCACTGCAAAAGCAATAACAGCAATAAAACAGCATTGACATTAGTTATCATTTATTGAACATATATTATGTAGCAGACATACTTTACATACAGTATTTCATTGTATCTTCTTGAACATAGTCCACCAAGCTAGGTGTCATGATTTCTATTTCATATATGAAAAAAGTAAGATGACTTCTAGAAAGTAACTTCTCCAAAACCAGATTCCTAGATGTGTCAGATAGAGATAGCATTCATACCAGGTCTGTCTTTCTCCAGGAAATTCTTAACAATTTAGATCATATTTAGTCCACCATGCAGTAGTTCACAGTCTAGTTGAAGAGAAAAATATATGTGAAGAATACCTATTATACAATAGTATTTTCATTTAGAAAAATGTGTGTTTAAAGGGCAAGGAAAACAGTATATATTAAGAGTTATTAATACCAGTCTTTAGGGGAAATAATTAAATCTGCCAAGGAGGGGGTCAGAAAATCCATAGAAAAGTGGTAATTTATCAGTAGAAACACAGTATTACAAGAACTGGAACCAATATTTAAGCAAAGACCTAGAGTAGGCCTTAAAAGTACAGTGTGTTGGGAGAGCAGTATAAAGTCAAGAGTGACGTAGAGGGGCACCTGGGTGGCTCAGTGGGTTAAGCCTCTGCCTTTGGCTCAGGTCATGATCTCAGGGTCCTGGGATCAAGCCCCACATCGGCCTCTCTACTCAGTGGGGAGCCTCCTTCTCCCTCTGTCTCTGCCTGCCTCTCTGCCTACTTGTGATCTCTCTCTCTGTCAAATAAATAAATAAAATCTTAAAAAAAAAAAAAAAGAGTGACGTAGGAATTGAAACACTCCAATGTCTACACCTGTCTGTATGAACATAGGAAAAACTAAAGGTGCAGAAGAGTACACCATAAAAGGAGAGGGAACAGGAGAGACTGAAGGAGGACGTCCTCTATTTTTTAAAAATTGAAGTCAATTAAAATGTGAATTTATGGGAGACTTTTATTTTTAAAATGAAATGTGAAGATTGATACCTTTCTTACCTATGACCTGGGATTATTGGAACATTGGAACAGGTATTATATAGATACAAGTAGCTATTGGAGGATATATAACTTGCCTGTCTTGGTCATGACTGTCTCCTGTCATCTTGAAATTTTATTTTAATATGTTTTCCAGGAAGGAAATTAGTTAAAATAAATAAACCAAGGTATATTTATTTTAGTGTTGTTTCATATTTAATAACATTTCTTTGTATAATCATTCAAGAAACATTTTACATGGAGTAGAAATGAGGCAGAGAGACCCCTCTCTTAAGGAGAACCCTTTCCTTAAACAGTAAAGTCAATTTTGCAGAAGTTTCTGGTACAGATATCACAGTACTTAATAAGTAGTTGGAATGTCCTTAGCATGAATCCAATATTAAGTTTGGTTTTCTAAAAAGCAAGTGTTTTCTTCACTTAAAATGACCTTGTGTCATATGTGCAAAGAGGTTGCTTTAATATAATGGGACTGTATCTATCCATTTGTCTTAGAATGCTGTGCATTTGTTTTAGAGTAAGAATTTCTCTTTCATTACATAGGCTATTATTTACTTTGTCAAATCCCTCTTGGCCTTGAGCACACTCTAGAAATAGGGATTCTTTAGAAATGCTGATAAGGATGTTCTACTAAATATTACCCTTTATAAATCTTTGAGGAGGCTCAGGAATTGGTGAAGCACTGTAAAGATTTATATAAGCAGACATACAAATCTGGGCAAATGAGGACACATAAGGGACATATCTGGGTCTACTGTCTCAAGGGCCTATGGTATGTAATGATGATTAATTTATTTTGGAAACACAACAATAAATATGTGTTCCTTTGATTTTTTAAAACACCTTTATTGATGTCTAATTGATATGTAGTAAACTGTACATATTTAAAATATATATTTTATAGTTTTGACATACGTGTATATCCATGAAACAAGCACTATTATTAAGATATGAGCACATCCATCACCCCCAAAACTTTCCTCTTGTCTGATTATTTTTTCTTCCCATGCCTTCGTGTCCCGTCCTCAAAACTCCTGATGTGCTATCTGTCATAATTCATTTCCATTTTCAATAATTTTATATAAATGGAATCATATAGCATGCTGTCTGGCTTATTTCACTGAGCATAATTATTTGAAGACTTATCTGTATTGTAGCGTACATTAGTAGTTTATTCCTTTTTATTTCTGGTGTAGTTATTGCATTGTATGGGCATGTCACAGTTTATCCATTCTCCTGTTGGTAGACAGAAGTCTCTTGAACTTTACCTTTCATGACCTTTTGTCTCATGTCTCTTTTGTTAATAAATTCTTTGTGAAAAAGTATTTCAACAGCTAAGTTCTCCACTACCTCTTAATCATAGAAAGGAAAGAAGTCCCTCTTAAGAATACACAGGGGTAGAATTACAATATTTATGATAATAATAGTAATAACAGCACCAGATGAATTTTATTGCTGTTTTTTAAACTGGACATAGCATCACTAATAATGTGAGCTGTTCCCACCCCATTTTATTTTTAACTGTTTTACAAAGCAACTCATGGGTTACAAAGATTTGACTAAAAACTATCATGATTAAATTTGAATCATTCATTTAATAAATATATTTTGAGGGCTTACTCTGTGTCATGCTCAGGACTAGGAATAAGGGATTCAAAAGTGACAAAAGGCACATCCTAGTTCTTTCATATTTAAAAGCGGATTTGTTGTAAGCATAATGAGAAGTTTAAGCATATACACAGGCCCTTTCAAAGCCCTGGCTTTGGTAGTGTGTTCACATGGTTACATATTTTGTAGGGTTTGCAAAATCAATCTATTTTAAATGCACTGATAGAACCTACATCTCTATACACTCAATTTTCCTACTACATACTTTTTTTCAGGAGTGGCATTCGAATTGTCAGGGCAGTTTGGAGATCCAGCTAAGGGAAATTGGCATTGAGAAGTAGATGGATAGATTAAAAACATACATACTATATATGTGTAGTTTGGATGTAGTAACACAGATGCATGTGGTTCACAGATAATGCTAGGTATATTAATTTAGGACTAGTCACTCCAGGTTAGACATGGTATGTAGAAATCCTGCTGTCCATTATGCTGCCTCACTGAGTTCCATGATCAAAAGGTCCATGTCCATAAATTATTTACACAATATAAAATAAAGGTACCAGGGAGCTGCACACTAGAAGAATGTGGATGGTAGAGGAAAAATTAGGTTTAAATTGGTCAGACCCAGAAGTTTGGGGGTAAGTGTGTATGTGTATGTGTCTATTGTGTGTGTATATACACACACATGCACATACACACCTCTGTATATACATAGAGATGTTAGATTATTAATTCATAAAACTATAATGTTATTTTTTCTGTGAATGGGATGTTTGTACTATTTTTTAGCTTTCAATATTTGTGTGTGATTTATTTCCTCATTTTTTTTTTTAAGATTTTATTTATTTATTTGACAGGCAGAGATCACAAGTAGGCAGAGAGGCAGGCAGAGAGAGAAGAGGAAGCAGGCTCCCTGCTCAGCAGAGAGCCCTACATGGGCCTCAATCCCAGGACCCTGGGATCATGACCTGAGCTAAAGGCAGAGTCCTCAACCCACTGAGCCACCCAGGCACCCTTATTTCCTCATTTTAAGTAAAGATTAACAGGTGCACTTGATTTTCTATTGGTAATTTTGGATTATTTTTACCAGGGTCCTTCCCCAACTTATAAATACTTGAGGCAACAAAAAACTAAGATTCATTGCTGTTCACGTGTTGCAGTTCAGTGGGGAAGATAGATCTGTAAACATACAATTAAATACAAGGGCAGAAAGGCTAAATAAAAGCACCTCAGGGAGTGCCCAGGACAGGAATAAATTCTTACTTGGAAGGACAGAATAGACTTCTTGGAGAAAGTGGTGTTAAAGCTGAGATGTAGTTTAAGTTGGTCAAAAATACATACGTTTTGTGTGTTCATGTACCTGTGTCTGGGTCAGGGGAGAAAGATAGCAGGGTGCTAAAAGTGTTTAACTTTACCCTTAGACATACAGAATTTTAAAATAGGTGGGTGGTGACACAAGATCAGATTTTCCAGTTTTGTTTTTTTAAACATGCTTTTTATATACATTAGTTACATACATTTTATATTTAATCCTAAGGGACATGAAATGCCAAGAGTTTAGGCAGAATGGACTGTATTTGATTGTGTGTCTTCCAAAACTGTTTCTTTCCTCTAAGATATCCTAATACTCTAGAGGCAGTTGCCAAGGGGTAGTTTTCAAATGCAGTAGCATTTGGTGAAGGATTGTTCCTCATTGTGGTGAATGGTATCTGGGATTCCATTTTAAACACCAATAATGCAGGCCCCACTAAGTCATTGCAGACTTAATCAATGTTTGTTATTGAGAGAGGGTCAGAAATAATGGGCTGATGTGTTTGTCCATTTTCTACTGTTTAATTTGCTTTGTGAGCTTGCTTTATTTATTGCTTAATTTATTGCTGTCCTCTAAGCTTCATTTCCTTATGTTTACAAAAAGGGTAAAAATCACACTTTATAGATTGTTTTGAGAATAAGGGGATCTAATAAAATAATTCAGAGTAGAAGTTCCTAATATAAAATAGAAATTCAGTAAGTTTTAAACAAATATGCACTTTAATAGTTCTACCATTGTAGGCTTAAATATTTAAATGTAAAGTTAGAAATCATAGAACTCCTAGAAGAAAACATAGGCAGTAAGCTCTTTGAGATAGGTGTTTGCAGTTTTTTTTTGATATGTGTTCTCAGGCAAGAACAACAAAAGCAACAATTAACCAAAGAGACTACATCAAACTAAAATCTTTTGCACAGTAAAGGAAATCATCAATAAAACGAGAAGGCAACTTGAGATCTCTGTCAAATAAATAAATAAAATCTTAAAAAAAAAAAAAAACAAGAAGGCAATCTACTGAATGGGAAACGATATTTGCAAATGCTATATCTGATAAGGGGTTAATATGCAAAATGTATGAGGAACTTAAAGAACTCAAGATAGATGCATAGATAGGTAGATAAACAGAGATATAGAGATGTATTTAAACAAAAAATCCAATTAAAAATGGACAGAAAAGAGACTTCTAGGTGACTCATCAGTTGACTGTCTGATTCTTGATTTGGTCCTAGGTCATGATCTTGGGGTTGTGGGCTAGAGGCCCATGTTAGACTCTGTGCTTAATGTGGAGTCTGCTTCAGATTCTCTCTCTCTCCCTCTCCTTCTGTCCCTCCCACCTTCCCTGAGTACATGTGTATACCTGTGGTCTCTCTCTCTCAAATAAAGAAATAAGATCTTTAAAAAAAAAAAACAAAACAAAACACAATGAGATACCATCTCACACCTGTCAGGATGACTATTATCAAAAAGACCAAAATACCAAATGCTGGCAAGGACGTGGATAAGAGGGAATCCTCATGTATTGTTGGAGGGAATGTAAACTGGTACAGCTGCTGTGGAAAACAATATGGAGGCTCCTCAAAAAAACACAATTACAACTATTACATGATCCAAAAATTCTACTTCTAGATATTTATCTGAAGAAAATGAAATTACTAATAAAAGATTTTATTTATTTGACAGAGAGAGAGAGTTCACAAGGAGGCAGAGAGGCAGGCAGAGAGAGAGGGGGAAGCAGGCTCTCTGCTGTGCAGAGAGCCTGATGTGGGGCTCAATCCCAGGATCCTGAGACCACGACCTGAGCCAAAGGCAGAGGCTTAACCCACTGAGCCACCCAGGCACCCTGAAAATACTAATTAAAAATATGTGTGCACCCTGTGTTCATTGAGACATGTCTTTACAATAGCCAACACATGGAAGCATCCTTTGTATCCATTGATAGGTAAGTAGGTAAAGAAAATATATACACACACACGTGCACGCACACACACAAACATATATACACATGAAGAAATGTTCTAATGGAGTATTCTTCAGCCATAAAAAAGAATGAAATCTTGCCATGGGTAACAACATGGATAATAACAGAAGGTGTTATGCGAAGTACGGTAAGTCAGATTTCACTTATATATGTAATCTGATTTCACTTATATATGTAATCTAACAAAACAAAACAAAACAAAACAGAAACAGATTTCTAGGAACAAAGAATAATCCAGTGTCTGCCAGAGGAGAGGGGGTTAGGGTTGAGGTAAAATAGGTCATGGGTATTAAAAGGAACAAATTTCCAGTTATAAAATAAATCACAGGAATATAATGTACAGCATAGTGAATATAGTCAGTGATATGGTAACAACTTTGGTGACAAATGGTAGCTAGATTTATCATGGTGACCACTTTGTAATACATAAAAATATTGTACCCCTCCATCTGTCAACTATAATTCAATTAAAAAAAAGTTCTATTATTTTGTAATGAGATGCTGTCTATAGCTCTTCTCTTATGTTCTTCATGAGGTACTTTTTGGAGAATGGCTCTAGAAGATTTTTTTTTTCCCTAAATGTATAATGTCCCATTGAATTACTTCACTTAATAAAAAATTGAGTAATACTTAGAAGTCCATTAAAAGAGTGATTTTAACAGGTCACTGAAAACTTATTTTATATCCTTCTGAGAATACTCCTAATATTTACTAAATATTCAAGATGATGCACCTCTTTTTAAAAAGACAGGGACCGTACCTTCTACAAGATGCTGTTCAGTTGTACCATCATCCTGGATGCAGTTTTGAGAGGTGGAGTGCATAGGAGTATTCTGTATCACTATGGTCTTCATGTTGACCTGCCATTGCCAAAAGTGACTTCCCAGAATGCCCAGTTTTATTTTGTTTTTAAAAGTACAGCAATGGTAGGCAAAGTTTTTACATTATGGATCTGTGGATGTGGTTTGGTGTAATACTTGTCTCACTAACTCCTGTTCCTTTGTGATAGTCTTGCTTTGAACATTGCTAGTTCAGAAGTTACTTCCCTGGCCCTAAGGTTAAGTTCCTTTCTTTATATTCCCTTAGTTCCCTGTGTCTTAGTTTCCTGTATCTTCTCACTTGTTGTCTATTGTTATGTCTGTGTTACATATTGAACATCTGTCTCTCTAATATATAAGCTCTGAGAGTACAGGAACTAAATGCTATATCCCCTTCACTTCTGGAAGTTTTTAGCATATAACAAGTATCCAGTAAACATTTATCAAGTGCATGGTGAATGAGTATATGAATGATCGTTTAGTTACGAATCAAGATTGTAACTGGAGAGGTGCTTGTGTGGCTCAGTTGGTTTAGTTTTCAACTCTGGTCTTGATCTAAGGGTCATGAGTTAAAGCCCTGTGTTGGGCTCTATACTGTGCGTGGAGCCCACTAAAAAAAAAAAAAAAAAGAAGAAAGAGAGAGTGAGAGAAAGAAAGAAAAAAAAGAAAAGAAAAGAAAAGAAATCACACCTGGAAACCATAGTCATAGACCTTTCAGGATCCATGCAGAAATAGAAAGTTCTTCAAATTCTAAAACTGAGGGAATTTTGAGAAATTAAAAGAGAAATAAATACAGAAGAAATACTGATTCTTTTTTTTTTTTTAAAGATCCATGCTGTTAAAGGCAAAAATGCCATGCACAACTTGGTTTTCTCATAAAATTTTAACATTTGTTTCACTAAATTGAAAAGGAGAGCATATATAGACAAGTGAATATTTACAAATTGAATTTATTTTTTTTTTCATCTTTAATACAAATTCAGCCCCAAGCTGCTGGCCTTTAAAAAGCAACACTCTTATCATTTGTTGGGTGATGAGATAAAGAAAAAAAATTAAGATTTGAAAAAAAAAAATCAATCATGGTCCAGTTAAAAAAAAAATATCAATTTTAGGGTGATTGGCCTGGTGTCCCTTAGTGACAGGGTAAATAGGAAGAGAGAAAGCGAAGTTATATTTATTGAGCATTTATCAAGAGTCAGTCCCCAAACTAGACACTTTACATTGGTTATCTGATTTAATTTCCATAACAGTAATTTGGAGTTGATATTATTATTTTCATTTTTGAAGTGAAATACTGAGGCGCATTTAGCAGAAAACTTTCAAAAGCATTCTTACTTAAGGGGGAGTGGAGAGGCACCTTAGGTTCAGGTCATGATCCTAGGGTTCTAAAGCTTCTCTGTCACCTTCTGCCCCTCTGCCCCGTTTGTGTGCTCACATGATTTCTCTCTCCCTCTCTCTCTCCCCCTCTCATTTTGCTCTCTCTCTCTCAAATAAATAAATCTTTATTAAAAAAAAGAAAGAAAGAAAGAAAGAAAGAAAAGACAAGGGAGAGTGGAATTGTAAATAGGTTTTTCCAGGCCCCAAGGCTCAGGCTGCTGGTCTCACCCAGTGGCCCAGGAAACAAACAAACAAAAAGCTCTCATTTGTAAAACAGAAGCTCACAACAGCCATATCCTAAAGTCCGTTTCCTCTTTGGGAAAAAGGCAACGTCTTCAAAGGCAAAAAGTATCTTATCTCTATTCCTTCAGTATCTGAACCCGTACTATTCAGTAAGGTGACCCACATACTTAAAATTACATGTTCTCGTAGATGCATTTTTAAAAGGTTAGAAGAAATAGATACAGTAAATTATAATAACATTTTAACTCAATAAATAAATACACAATATTATTACTTAAACCTAAACAATATAAGATTATTAATGTAAATTCTTTTCTTAGTACATTTTCAGAATCTGATGTGCATTTTACCCTTGGAGCTTGTCTGGATTAGCCACTTTTTAGGAGCTCAGTAGCCATAGGGCATCAGGAACTGCCTTGTTGGGCAGCACAGTTAGGACTAGGTAGTTAGGACTAGATAGACTGTCTTAGACAGGGAAACTTTACACTTTATTCATTAAAATATCAACATGCCCACTGTCATTTCTTCTATATTGCTGACCTTCTCAGTGCTGCTTAAGGATGAGTAACTAGGTTTTAGAGTCAGGGTTCCATAAATCTCTGCCCCTTACTAGCCATGAGTCATTGAACATATTATTTAACATGTTTTAGCCTCAGTTTTGTCATTTACAAAATGGGGACAGTGATGTCTAGCTCACAAGGTAGTGATGTCAGATATAAATCTTCTGGCACATGACACTTGGTCCATAACTAGATGCTCTTAATACTAAAATTGAATCTCATATTCTTCTGACTTTAATAGAGATTGAGTGCACTATTCTTGACAACTGAAATTCATATGGTTTACTGGTCTACTTGTGACACTTCCCCCACCCCCACCCCAGCCCCACCTCATTGCTGTACCCATAATTGTGAATCTGGGTTAGTCAATCACTCACCCTCTGTGAGTAGATAAAAATTGGTATGGGTCTCATACACTTGATGTATTTATTGTTTTCTTATACATTGGAGTTTCCTGCAGAATGACAAGTGTGAGCTAATTGGGTTAATTTATAACCTTTTAGAAATCCCATTAGCTCACTCACAGATGAATACTCTGTAGTATTGAGCTTTTTAAGTGTTTAAGCTCTTTAAGGCCCAGCTACTATCAACTAGAACAAAAGGAAACCACAGACCTACCCATTCTGTTCCTTCTCTCCATGTGAAACAGATTATTACAAGTCCATGCATACTTTATCTTGGTTTCTCCTGGTCCTAAGCTAATTGCACAAGTCTCCCTATGCCAATTCTAAAATGTGCTGAAGGTCCACATATCCTTCTTGAGTTTCTTCCCAACAGTATGTAGAAAACGCCTACTGAAGCAGGAGCTGTGTGTTCAAAACTCAGGATTCTATTTATGTTGTTTCTCCCACTTCTACCTATCTGAGAAGGGCCATCTTACTACTCTCTCCCAAAGCTGTTACCCAGAATCAGCTGTTTATTCTCAAACAACTTCTTAAAACCCAGGCAGAGATGGTGTTGAGAATTCCAAGTAGAATTATCCCAATATATTATTTTCCTTTCTTAAATAAACATGCTAAAGAAACCAGAAATTATTCTCAATGTGTAGTTTTGATTAATTCAAAATTGTTGTTCTATTGATTGTATCTTCTGAGTCAAAGTATAGCAACATTTGCATTCTGGCTTTGATTTCTCAAAATAAACCCTAAATTTATAGTAAGATTGTCTCATATACTATCTTACCCTCTCAAAAGTTAGTTAATAAACTAAAATTTAAGAAATATTCACAAAATGTTATTATAACTTGAATTCTGTATTTTAAAAACATTAATAAAACATGGTTTTTATATGTTTTATAGAGGACTGCTGACAAGTGTCTGTGTGTATATGCATGTACTCACATGCATGTGTAGGTATATATGCAACTTATATGCTAGTGTACCATTAAAAAAGATTTGGCAGCAAACGAGAGAAACTGTAATCTGAATAAGTCCTATAAATATGAGCCTTCAAAATTCATCAAATATTTTATATTCTTACTGTTAGGTTGTGAACAAAAATGCTTTACTATCTATGTCTTTTATAGATGAGAAAGCTAAGGTCGAGTATTTAAGTGATTTTCTTGGGGATGATTTTTGGCTGAGCAAAGGATGTCACTTCACCTATACTACCAAATCTGCTGAAAACTTATTGGTGAATTAATCAACAATTAACAAGGCCAAAGCACCATTTTATAGGTATTTATAAGACTTTCTTTGCTAAATAAAGCCTTTTCTTTGACTAGAGAGAACAGCCTGATTTATGAATGTAAATGCATTTTTGAGGCTACAAATATCAGCTTCATCTCTTGAAAGATGTGGTATTGTTGTACTGGAAAGCATCATTTCATGACAGCTCTTCATTCTCATTCTCCATTCATGGCTCTACCACTTTTTTGCAGTATGACACTGGAAAATTCCCTTTGTTTTTCTTATCTTCACTGCCCTCTAAAAAAAGTAATTCTCGATTCCCTATTTTCTCATGGTATAACAAAGCACAAATAAATGTAGTACGTGAATGTTTGTTGATAGTATTGAGACTGTTTGCAAGACATAAGGCATCCTTACCACACTCTTTTGTTCACTGAGCTTGGTAACTGAGCATGGTTCTGTGATAAAGACACAGGTTTTGGAGATAGATTGTCCTGGATTAGAATCCTTGCTTTGACATTCAGTAGATTGGAAATGGTGGAGAGGCATTTAACTTTCTGAACCTCCTTTTCTTCATCTGTGAAATGGCTACTTTGACCCCTCAGGGTTATTGTGAAAATGATGCCTACTGAGAAATATGCTCCAAAATCCTACAGTTGATTACCATGGTAACTGAAAGAAAGCCACTCTGGAACTTATCTTGTGGCAAACAAACTACTGTCACTTCTTTATCTTTCATTCTGTCTGTTTCAAGCAAAAGCCAAGCATATCCAGGCTTTAACTTATAACAAAAACCAACCTCAAGAGATTTAAACGTATTTCTCACTTTATTAGGTAGCTACGTTATCCTTTAAAAACAAAGATCAATACATTACTGGTCACTGGCCTCCTAGTTGTCATTATGACAATACTCCTCTTCCCTAACCATTTCTCATTTACATTTAATAATAACATTTGAGGGAATCATTATACACTAGTCTTGGTGGGAACAAAAAAAGAAAAAGAAGAAAAGAAAAAAACCCAGAAGAGATAGATAGATAGATAGATAGATAGATAGATAGATATATATATATATATATATATATATATATATATATATATATATAAAATTAAAAAGGAGATAGTCAAAGATTCAAACTGTTTTTTATATGAACACCTTGTTGGCTGCAGCAGGTGCAAATAGACAAATAGATTGCCTATCAAAGTATCTGTAAGTGAAAAAACAAACCATCACCAACATGAACAATGGCAAGTAATTTCTGCATCATCTGCCAGAATAGTCTCATATCACTCTCACTGAGTATTTGATTTAGACAGTTATCAGAATTAATTTGCATTACTCAAAGGGGATCAAAGGGCTGAGTTGCATTATTTACATGTCAGCTGTCCTCATTTACTATTTAAAATTATAAATGATCCCTATTCTTAGAGCAACATAAATGAGAATTGCTTTATGACCTGAAAAAAGTCACTACCATGTGCAGGTATAACCCATGTTAAAAAACCTTCACCATTTCCTTGAGCCTGTCTAGATACAAAAGATGGTTACAGTTGTCTGAAAATACTTTTATGTACAACATGAGGAGCACCTCTGTGATGGAAAAATAAGTGATCATTTAGTGTTTCTCAGAGAGGGTACTATTGACATTTTGGGGGTGGGAAAAGTATTAATTTTGAAGGACCTGTAGCACATCAAAAGTTGTTTAGAGGCGTGCCTGGGTGGCTGCCACTCTCCCTGCTTGTATGCTCTCTCTCTCTCTCTCTCTGACAAATAAGTAAATAAAATCTTAAAAAAAAATGTTTAGAATCCCTGTCTTAAATACTTTGGGACAACCAAAAAATAACCCCCGACACACAAACATTTCTAAATGCTGTCTAGGGGTATTATATTCCCTAGTGGAGGACTACTGAGATAAAACAAGGTAGGGATCATCTGGACAGTAAGAGCCCAGGATCTGGATTTGACTCTTGGCCACATAAACTTATTAGCTCCATAATCTTGGTTATTTAAATTCCCTGAGCCTCAGTTTTATCTTCCTTCTTAGGCGATTAATAAATTAATGCTAGTAAAAGTCATTAACATGATGCTTGGCATATAAGAAGTCAAAGGGTAATAATTTGTATAGACCTTGACAAATGTGTTTTAATAAAAATTCATATTGGCTCAAAAAAAAAAAAGTGGCTAGTGCAGTCAGTAGTGATGATGGTAGTTGTCATGGGAAAAATGGCACTGGTGTACCACCATGGTACACATAGGGGAAACAGGAGGAAAGGTGTTTAAGATGTTACCTTAGTGCCATACTGCTTCAGTTGGAATGTCTGCCACTATGCTATTCGGGCCAATTCCCTATATGCCCTATGCTCCAGTTTCCTTCTATAAAATGATGACCACAATAACATGTACTGTAATTTGTGGTAAAAAAAAAAAAAAAAAAAAAAAAACAACAAACAAAGAAATAAAATGCTATAAAATGAATCAGGTTTTGAGTTGCCTGTGAATTCAGTGGAGACAGGAGGAGAATGGATCATTTGACTTTTTGCTTCCAAAATCTTCAGCCACATTAGCTTCAATTTTATGGGTGTTGTTGGCTCCATAATAGTTAACTAGTCAGTTTCTCACAGAAGGTATGTCAAAGTGGCTCAACTGAAGGTGCTGTTGTTTTCTCTGGTAATGAGATCTGGCTGAGATAGTCTTTACTTTCAAGAGAGTTTTGCATTTAAGATGTACCCTAGATTCTAGTCAAGGTACTCCATTCTCAGAATACCAAATAGCCATGATTATAACAAGATCTCTTAGATGTGGTACAACATGAAGGCTACAGAGAGAGTCTGTATGAAATCCTAAAGGGGGAAGAATGAAGCTGTTAATAGTTAGCTTCAATGCATCTACAGATACCTATGCTTTCATCCATAAAGAAAATAAATTGTCAGGATGTTTGTAATGTTAAACACATTGGAATTAATAGAGTATGTGAATCACTTTGATGAATAGTATTTATTTGCTAATTTTGCCTCGTGATTATAAAGGTGGTATATTTTGATTTTCTATATCATCCTCCAACTTTATAGCCCAATATGAACTTTAAAAGATGACTGGGAATTGATTTTGCAAATGAGAATTTTGGCTCTTATCTGGTTATTTCATACAGAATTTACAGTACCTACTCATGAATGTGTTGTTGATGATCACCATATTATGTTGCTTCTCAGAATCCATAATTGTTAACAGATAAAGATGTGATATCCTAGAATGCAGGGGGGTTTCTTTTATTATAATATCAGTCTGTTTCCACCTGGGAGTAATTTTGATGAAAGTAATGACGTGGTATTTCAAAAGGATGATTTCATTCCTCTGTAGATACCATTTATTTGTTTATTGAGTGACTACCTAATCTACACTACATGATGCCTAGCCTAGTCACGTTAAAGATATGGACATAAATGAAACTGTTTATACCCACAGAGGGGTTTGGAAGAATAGTATATTTGATAAATGTATTACACTGTGAAAAATGCAATAAAGGAAACAGTGAGGGGGTACAGGATGGAGTCAAAAAGAATAGATGGTGATACCTTACTATAAGTCTTACAATATCCTTCTTATAAATAACTCAGAAGACTCAGGCAATTTCAAATCTAGGAATGAATCTTTCTAGCCCTTTTTCCTACTACTTCCCAATATGCATGCCATGAGTGTTGTTTATTAAAGACATGGGATAATGTAGCCTTTCCAGTTATATAGACAATGATCCAGTTCCTCCTGCCCCACATACTAGCTGTATGGCCTTGGGCAAGTTACTGTATTTTCCTTAGCTACAGTTTCTTTGTCCGTAAAATAGAAAAGGTAAAATAACCCATTAGGGTTGTTGTGAAGATTAAATGCAGTGGTTCATATAAGAGAGAATGACAAAGTATTTAATAATTGTTAGCTATAATTATCTTATAGCTGACAATTTTTCTACTTTGTATTTAATCATGAATGCACTTTTTTTATACTTTTAAATTATTGTTCATTATAGTTTGCTTGTTTGAAATGGATATGCTTCTGTATTCCTACCTATGAAATCCAGGGTCTTAAATTGTTACTTTGTCTTCAGTGCCTTTCAGATTTCTTCCAAATGTGTGAATGTAATATAATCACTTATGAATATGTTCCATTTTTTCCTACATACAACCATATCTATTGAGGACCTTATAACATATTACTGAACATAGTGCCTCAGTACCAATTAGCTAGAAAATGGACCCTCAATACTTACTTGTTGAAATGAATAAAGCTATAAACAGGTAGTTACTAGTTGCTGAGTTTCGTTCAATCAAATGTTGTACATCCTGCATTTTCAAGCATTGTACATTGAAACCCTCTAAATGATTTTTCTGTACCAACTTCAAACTACATAAGTTTAGGAAGGGCACTTCAATCCATCCAACAATGGCTCCCCTACAAAACAGCAGTTCAGTTGGTATGCATCACCACCTTTGCTCGTAAAGTAATACTCATTTATGGAAATATTTTAATATTGTATTCACTTTGCCTTTATTACTTTACACAAATTGATGGTACAGATAAAACTGAAATTGCTGAAACTTATGAGGAGAAGCATAGGTTTCATAAACTCAATATAATTAAGGCAAGATGGACATCATTAGGTTTGCCTCAACTGTAGCCTCTATCAGGCATTCACTGGTCTTAAGCCCAATCAACTGTGTGTTCAATTACAAAGGAAAAGGATAAAACTAAAGTGTACAATGCTAGAAATATACCATTAAACAGTGTGCCTAAAGGATAAGCTGCCATTAGGGATTTTGTAATTGGTTTTAACATATTGGGAATGGAACACCTGTTAGAATCTTTGAATCTTTTGTTTAGCTTGTGAACATTTACCGTACTATGAAAGTTGGAGATAGTTTACTATTTAATTCCTTTTTATAAAAAAAGAAACATTGAATTGATGTAAACTTTAAGTTGTCCGTATTTAAAGGTATGAGGATTATCTTCCATCCCCAGGTTTTACTCCCCCTGCCCCCGGACATTACTGTTCTAACACTAGAGGACAGCTTTGTTAATTTCATAAAGGTATTTTTAGGTTTAGAGAAATTGTTTAATAAACCATTTCTGTCTCTTGTAAGTGCATCTCAGTTATGGATAAAAAAATAAATCAAACCCAGAAACTTTTAATTTGATAGAGATTATAGTCATTAACTTAAATCTTTTTTTTTTGAATTTTAAATTATATGATTATTATCAATGAGTTCAGTATCTATGTATTTCTGCAGTACTTTTTAAAAAATTACTATGCATGTCCTAATTTAAACAACAACAACAACAACAACAATAACAACAACAACAGACCTAGACTGTCTTTGGAAGAGAAATTGGATTCCTTTCACAAATTTTACCATTCAAAAGCATACATTATCTAAATTTGTAAGATACAAGGTAGCTATTTTATTGTAGACCACTTTAATATGAATGTAAAACACCTGGGAATCTTTTTAAAGTTTTTTTTTTTTTTTAATTTGAGAAAAAGAGAGATAGGAGGGGGCAGAGGAAGAGGGGGAGAGAGAGAATCTTAATCAGACTTACTGCTGAGCAAGGAGCCCCACTCGAGCCTCTATCCTAGGACCCTAAGATCATGACCTGTGCCGAAATCAAGAGTTGGACTCTTAACGGGCTGAGTTACCCGGGCACCCCCTGGGAATCTTTTTAGAGCACAGATTTTTGATTTTGTAGGTGTCAGGTGAGGCTTGAGATTTTGCATTTCTTTCTTTCTTTTCTCTTTTTCTTTCTTTCTTTCTTCTTAAATTTTTTTTTTATATTTATTTGATAACAAGAGGGAGAGAGCGAGCACAAGGGATGGATGGGAAGGGACACAGAGAGGAGAAGAAGTAGACTCCTTGCTGAGCAGAGAGCCCTGATGTGGGGCTCAATTCCAGGGCCCCAAAATCATGACCTGAGCCAAAGGCAGACGCTTAACCAGTTGAGATACCCAGGTGCCCAGAGAATTGGTATTTCTAGCAAGTTCTCAGATGCTGCTGTTGCTGCTGCTGGTCTGGACATATTTAATAGCAGTTGGGTAGATCACCAAATACGTAGTCAAAAAATTTTATTTCAAACCTTACATCTACCATTTGCTAGCTGTAGAAATTAGAATAAGGCACATCCACTCACTTTTTCCATCTCTGTTGCTCTTACTTTTGTCTAAGCCACTGTCTTTTCTGAACTACTGCAGAGCCTCTTAACTGTTTTCTTAGCATCTGCCCTTGCCCCTCTCCAGTCCACTCTACAGACCACAACACAAGCAATACTGCTTAAAAACACTAAATCTTATCGTATCACCAGCTATCTAAACCTCCCTTAACAGCTTTTAATGACTCTCCTCAAAGATAAATTTCCAAATTATGAACATAAGTCAGAAAGCCCCAGCCTGCCTCTCTGATCTCATCTACTTCTTCATTCCCATTGTTTGTTAGGTTTCATCAAATGGCTTTTCCTTTGTTGGCTAAGTGTGATTCCAGGGCAAGCAGAAACTTTAACCTAGAAACTGATTAGAAATGCAAATTCTTAGATCCCACCTTTAAAACTTTCTCCCACTAGACAGGGACTCTCCCATAAAGACAGTGCCAGTCAGGTTTTATTTCTTTCTGATTCTCAAGCACTCAGAACACTGCCTGGCACCGTTTAGGTTTCCTAAAAAGTTTTGAATGAATGAGAGAATAAATCACTCCAAATTCTATATTATTTCTTTCTTTCATCTGTAAAATAGACAAAATATTACGTCCCTCTCAGATTACTTCAGATTCATTAGCATATATGAAAGTAGAAACCGGAATGCCTACTTTAAAGATATTCAGTCTTATAAAGCATGGTTACATCATTTTCTCAATTATGCATACATTATTTGCTTAGACAGTTACTATGTGCAGCTTTGTTGATTAAGCCACTCACTCACATATACAATATTGGATGTTTGCTAACACTGTTGCTTCAACTTGGGATAGTATTCCCTCAATGTGAAATTCTAGTTGGTACACATTCTTAAAACCTTTACTGATATATCTGAAAATTGTCTCCTTCTAGCTTCTGGTATACATTAAGCTTTCCTCTTTCAAAGCCCTTACAACATTTAAAAATAGTAAGTGCTTTTCTTATTCCAAAATAATATAGATTTGTTACCGAAAATATTTTTAAAATGCTGATAAGTAAAAGAAATACTTTAGTTCCTACTGTAATCAAGAGCTTTCATGATTACATAACCTCTCAAGCTCTTCCATATTCTTTAAATTGCAAAAAAAAATTTGTTGCTGTTTTGGTAAATTTATTTTGCAGTTCCAAATTATCTACATGAGTTTTTTTTTTTTATCATATTGGTTGGTATCATGCCCTATTAACATGAATTCTCAACATATTGTAAGAGGGTTGGTTTAATCAAATGTATTTTGCGAGTATTTTTTTAAAGAAATAATAAAACAATGCTGTCATTTGGATGTAAAATTGTATTGCAGTTAGGTAACACATTAAGGTCTGAGTTCTGTAAGAACATTTGATCTACAGTAGATTTCCCGTGTATTCTCTGAGCCTCTTTTAGCGCTGCTCCCAAGGGAACATCTAAATGCGCACAGCTACTTCCTCTCGCTATTGTAGAGCCAATTAAATTAATTTGTTGGAAATAACATTGTCTATCGCTCGCACTGTGCTAGATTAGATTCTCTCTGAGTCTTCCTGGGTTTCACTCTGCCATGTGTATAGCACTTTGAATTTTAGTGGGAAGAACTGCAGTCTTCCTTTGCTAATATAAAAAAAAAAAATTATTTTAACTACTCCCAGGAAGTAGAGCTTTCTCAGAAACCTGCATTTACTTCAGGAGATGCTGCATATATTTCCTAATACTTTAGTATCATTTAGGATAGCAAGAAATAGAAAGAATATAGAGATTCTTTTGCATTATGTGTATATCTCTAACTTTGGGAATTCTTTCCCATATCCATCAGAGAGAAGGAAATTTTATGAAGGACAAGATGCTACATGATAGAATAGGGAATTATAGGTGGATGAAATAATCTAATTGAGTTTTGTATATTATGTGTCATAATGCCAAATTCATCTGTTCACTGAGTGAACATTTATGTATGAGCACTGCTCTAAAATGGGCCTTATGAAAGATACATAGGATACCTGGAATTTGATGCATATATATGTATATCTTTATAACAATATACATATATTTATATATAAATTATACACATATATTTAAAGATAGGTAAATTATATACATATATATTTAAATAAGACAATATAAGTCATTTGCATGTAAAATTGCAGTTTCTGGATTTAGTGTGTATTGAGGTGAAAAGCTACAGTATTGTGAGGCTAAGAGGTAAGCAAGGAACAGATATTTAAGGGTCTTCTAAAATACAGAACTTTGATGTTTGGTTGTAGGCAACAGGGAGGCATTCTGTTACTCAGGTTACTGTCATTGAATAGTTCACCGTATAGTAAAATGGGGTCTCTTTAAACTTAATAGATTTTGTGTGCTTGGTTTTGTTTCGGTTTTGTTTGACCGTTTTCTGTAATGGACAAAAACAGTGTTTCCACATCCCAGGAGACTAACTTACTTTATTGGGGAAAGACTGTGGGAATAAGAAACAAGAGCACTGAATTTAAACACTGACTTTGCCATTAACTAGTGATGTAGTCTGAGACAGAAGTACTTTTCCTTTTTTCTGGGCGTTTCAGTCTCCTTGTCTGCAAAGCATGAAGAGAAGTGCTGTTGGAAGAAATAGCATTACATGTCCCTGTATTGTTCACTTTCTGTTGTATCTTGTAACTACCAATAACAACTCTTGCCTTTTGTCTTTTATTTTATTTTTTTTTATTTATTTATTTATTTATTTATTTATTTATTTATTTATTTTTTAGAGAGAGAGAGAGAGAGAGAGCAGGAGCACATATGCAAGCACATATGCACATATGCAGGGAAGGGCAGAGGGAGAGGGAGAGGAGAAAGAATCTTAATCAAGCTCCATGCCTAGTGCTTGGAGCCCTCTGCTACGCGAGATCTCACCACCCTGAGATCATGACCTGAGCCAATATCAACAGTTAGGTGCTCAGTGGACTGAACTACCCAGGTGCCCTGCCTTTTGTCCTTTAGAAGATAATCCAGACTAACACTAATTCCAGGTAATATGAAACCCAAACTAGAATTAAGTAGGATTTTGAAGTTTGCTTTCACTTAGAAATAGTTTAAGAAGAAAAAAATGGCACCTGGCTGGCTCAGTGGGTTAAAGCCTCTGCCTTCGGCTCAGGTCATGATCCCAGTGTCCTGGGATCGAGCCCCACATCGGGCTGTCTGCTCAGGAGGGAGCCTGCTTTCCCCTCTCTCTCTGCCTGCCTCTCTGCCTACTTGTGATCTGTCAAAAAATTAAATAAAATCTTTAGAAAAAAAAAAAAAAAGAAAATGTTATGCTGCTACTATAGACTACATGACTTCGGGATTTGAATAGTTTTGAAGATTGCTGCCCTAATTGTTATTGTTGTTAAAAATGTTAGTGGGGTGCCTGGGTGGCTCAGTCAATTAAGCATCTTCCTTTGGCTTAGGTCCTGATCCCAGGGTCCTGGGAGCCAGCCCCTTGTGGGGCTCCCTGCTCAGCAGGGAATCTGCTCTTCCCTCTGCTTTTGCCCCTTCCCCTACTTGTGTGCTGTCTCTCTCTCTCTCTCCCTCCCTCCTTCTAATAAATAAATAAAATCTTAAAAAAAAAAAGAGCTTTTAGTAATACTTAAAATTAGCCAACTCAATTTCTGGCTGGAATTTTTAATGGTGTTTGGTACATAGTAAGAGCCCAGTAGAAATGATATTCCTGATAATGTTGCTTATAAGAAATGAATAAGCTAAATTTAGTATGTAAAGTACACGATACAGTCTCCTCAAAAATGCTAGTTTCTATTCACCTTGTAGGGCCCTTGCTAACCTGTGGATATCTATGTTGCTATTTGGCTATGCTTTTTAGGTGCTTTCCTGTAGCTCCTGATCCATTTTATACCATAGGTGGCTGAGCTTCAGTAGTGGGCAGGTGAGTCAGTCTGAAAATTGAAGATTATGTTAGACATCAGGGCGGTGGGGGCAGAAATTAAAAGGATAGAAATAGAAAACTATATTTGATGGCCTCAATATTTTTGACAGACTTCTCTCTGGTTCATGAATAGGAAGGCAGAAAGATGGATATTAAGATACCTGAGGTGGAAGTACAACTTTTACCATTTTTCCACTCAGTGCTTAGCAAATTGAGCCAGTGAAAAAATAGATTTTATTATAATGACCAGAACCCTTGCTAGACACAGTGGAACATCAACCCAAGGGAGGGGGGGATGGAAGCCCTGCTGGAAGAGAAAAAATTCACTTTAGGAACAGGAACAATACATTTCAAAATTGGATGAGAAAATGTTGCTTATATTTAACTAATATAGATTGTCACTTAAGAATTTGGGGAAGGATATGACCTAAACTGTGCTTGTTGCCAGCTCTGCAAAACCTTGGTTGGATCTGTACTATTAGCTTTGCTTTCACCTAAGCTAGAATATGAATGCTGGATCTCCTGTTACTTGCTAACTGTACAATCTGAAGAAAACTGATTAAAACTCCTGTACCTCACCTTTCTCATTTTTAAAATGAAGATACAGAACCCTAATTGCAGAGTTATGCTGAGGATTAAATAAAATAACAATGATGGCCTTGCCTAACACAGTACCTATTGTTTAGTTGATAATAAATCAATTTCAGTTTCCCTAATGTCAGAACCTTTACATGTTGGACAATCCATTTTACTCTTTGATTTTCAGTTTTTCTATGTCTAAAGTGAGTTTTGGAGGGAGATTATTTAATTTAATTTAAATTATTTATTTAATTTAATTAATTTAATTTATATAGTTTAATTTAATTTATTTATTATTTATTTAAATTATTTAATTTATTATTTAATGCATTCTGCTTTTTATGTCTCCCTGTGATGCTGCTCCCTTTGCATATTTGCATGCAAGAAAATATCAATATTCTCAATTTAAAAATTGTGGAATTATGGAAATTTCAGTTGTTCTACCAGCAAACAGAAAGAGGTCTCAGGGTCAGTAGGCAGCAGCAATTAGCTTTTCACCTTACCCAATTTACCTTATCTATCATTTGCCTTATCTTTGTGTCTATAACCCAAGCTGCTCCCTCCTTCATGAGGCCACTGAGTCTAGCACTAGGGGAGAAGAATTCAGGACATAACAGTTGTTTTTTACAGCAAAGTCCTGGACTTCTTGTTTTTTGCTACCTATTCCTTATTGGTGTTGTGGGGGTGGTGAATAACTCTAATATTTGCCTGTGTCTTCCTGTCTTAATCTCCTTGTTCACTACTGGGACCTTGGCACTGGGAAGAGAAGCAGCTTTCCTGTTTGACTTGTGCTGCCTTTTCTTGGCCTCATACTTTTCCTCTACCTTGTTTCCCCAGCTGGATCTGGACATTTAACTTTAACTGAAAACATCAGTGAGTTTCATAAGCAATCAGCTTCCCAATTAATCACTTCAAAATGTTCTCAGGCTACCATGATATTAATTGACCTCTACTAAGCAAGATATTCTGCTTTATAACTAGGGGTGGGGATTACTTAGAGTCATGTCTACCTATATCACAGTCTTCCCATGGTGGCTGATGGTTGAAAATTTTCTGCTCTACTTCCCTAACTAGACCATGAGGACTTGACTGGCATACACTAAGACCCAGTGTCCTTTTCACCTTCATTTCTATGATGGTTGCCTCAGGGATGCTTGGTGTTGGAAACTATGGTAGGCACTTGTGATGAAATGTAAGTAAGACGTGGTGTCTGCCTTCAGCCAGTTCACAGTTTAGCTGTGGAGATAGGCAGCAAAACATATACTAGATGTTGGAAAAAATAAATACTACAATAAACACATGAGCAAAGTCATAGTAACAAGGTTAGTGTCCAAAGCATAGCAGTTGCTTACAGCAACTATGGCAAGCCAAACGAACTCCTGAGAAACACATAAAGGGAATACATAATTTTCCCAAGAAAGAGTAGGGTTACTACCTTGAAGATGTGATACTTGAAATGGACTTTGAAAAAAGTTTGATAAGTTCAACTTTGTTGATGTTTATGCCTGTTTATACTAATTAAATAATTCTCCGGAAACCTGATTAAAGACTGTGGCTCAAACCTCATTCTTCCTCTTTTGCTTTCAAGGAAACCTGATGACAGCAGAGACAGTGATAACACAACCAAGTTGGAAATAGAGGCAGGGACCTCATGGCAGAGATCTTTGCATGCCGTGTTAAACATTACGAAATGATAGATTTTCTCTAAATCTAGCTTGTTGCTTTTGCTGTTAATTCTCAGTCTGAATTTGAATTTGTTTTGAAGCATTCAGGCCATGCTCAACTCCAGCTAAAGATGCACAGATTAAAAAGCAAATAATAGAGTAGGAGATGCTCCATTATAAACCTATGGTTTCTAGACTAGACAATCTTCATTACAATGTCAGAGAAATTGGGCCATATCACAGAGTCCTAAAAGTCCTTGTCTCCCTGTTGTTTCCTGAGAGTTATACATCCAGAATATAAGGGCAACATTTTTGCCTTTGACTAAAACTGTGCAATCCCCTTCTGTCAAACTAAAATGACAGAGACAGAATCGTGCCCCTCACTGATTCAGATCTTGATACAGATCGTCTGAGGATAATTTGTAGGAAATATAATCAGATCTATAGGAAAGATATCCAACTAAAAGAAAAGTAATTCAAAATCAGCCTGATATATAAAATCAAAAGTTAAACTATGGGGGCACCTGGGTGACTCAATTGGTTAAGCATCTGCCTTCAGGTCATGATCCCAGAATCCTGGGATTGAGTCCCACATCAGCCTCCCTGCTCTTTGGAGAGACTGCTTCTCCTTCTCCCTCTGCCTCTCACCCCTTGCTCGTGCTCTCTCTCACTTGCTCTCTTTCTCTTAAATAAATAAGTAAAATCTTGGGGAAAAAAAAAAAAAAGTTAAACTATGGATGCCTGTAGCCTGAAATGTAGAAAACAACATTGAATTTTGGAACTAAATATTAAGATAATAACTAATCTCTGCAACTTTACGTGTTGTGTGAAATTAGGCAAGTTCTGTAGCCTAACCTGGTCATACTATGTGGACATACTGCTGCTTGTATTATCTCCTTCATAGTTTTCTTTTAAATGAGAATCCATTACTCATATTAAAGCCTCTCATAAACTCTACAGTGCGGTTTAAAATGCATTCTTTAATTTTTGGCTGTTTGTTTTCTATGACACCAAAATTGTGATTTGGTACATAAGAATTTAACATACAAGCTCTGTTTTAGAGCACCTTTGTCATGGGAAGTGAGGGACTAGTATATTGAGCTAGATAGTGTTGTTATGCACAGCTTTGAGTTCTTTGAATCACATTTTTTTTTAACCTGCTGTGAGTTTATAGTGCACTTAGAATTTTCAAGTGTGGCCCTTTTGTTTACATTTCATAAGTAATATATATTATGTCTTGGCATTGAGAAATTGCCATCACCCTAATAGTTCTGATTAAGTATCCTTGCCAAATCAACTACAAAGGAGCCCAAACTTATTTTCCCATCCCCTACTCAAGCAAAAGGAGAAAAAAAAATGACCCATTTAAGATTGGAATAATACTATATTCCCCCAACTCACAGATGAATAGATCTGTAATGAAGTGCAATTTTCCTCTGAAAATAAACTTCAACGAATGGAAAATTGGGGTTATGGCGCATGCATTGCAAAGTGATGGTCACTTAAGTATTGAATACAGCCAAAGGACAATTTGAAAAGATGAAGGACATTCAAGCAAGAAACTAGAAATCTGGCAAAGGTGAAAGGGGGTCCACTGGAAACTTTATTGAACAGTGATTGTAAGTGTAACAGTGAAATAATGATTCAGTTCTGCAAGATGGAAGGGGTTGACAGGGCAAAGTGCATCCTGGTCATGTCTAGACAATAGGTATGTATTGGCCATGGTGCTATGGGTGACCTCACAAGAGTAAAATAAAAACAGAGAAAACAAACCAAACCCCCCACAAAAACCCAAATAACAATGAATTGATTAAAATAGAAAAAAAGCACATATTTAGGGTTTTTAGATGCTCTAGAAACACTTTATTTTTAGATAATTTATTCATGCAAACAAGATTTATTACATACAGTACTTACCATGTCCCAGGCATAAGAACTTGTTGGGGTCAATAGTGAAGAAAATGGATGAGGTGTCTTTGCTCATGGAGCTTCAAACTATTAACTTCCACTTGATTCCAATGAAACACACCATACTTTGTTTCTGAGATTAGTGTAGGTTGAACCATAATAAACTGTCATTTTTATAGGTCAGAATCATTTGAGTATTGGCAATTTTAAAGGTTCAGCCTAATATTATCCTATAACCTTTGTTTGGTGGAAGCCTTTTAAGTAAATGTTCTTTTGCACTAAGAATATTTTTTTCCCTCCTCCTAACCAGTATTTTGTTTTAAAAAAAAATGAATTACCTTTATTATTTCCCCCCAAGACTCAGTTGAGATCTCCAAATTAAATACTGTTTCATGTTATAGGGGATGTAACTGTGGTCACCTTCATCTGCTAAGGGATCAATATGCTATAGCACAGACTTCCTAGAATTAATCACTCAGTTGAGATTTCTTGTGTCGGGCACAGTTGTACAAGTCTTGGTAGGTAATACCTTAAATCCAGAACCCCATTCCTATATAGGAAACCTTTTACTGAGATTCTATAAAGTTTGTTCTGGAGTAATTCCATCTTTCTATGTCTGAGACCAAGACCCTCACTCTTAGCTGTTGGGATATGTTTCTTATTCATTACATTGTATGGGTTGAGTCATCAGTTAAGGGGTCATATATTAGTATGATTGTGTTATACCCCTTCTCCCCATCCCCTAACTACAACTGCCAAGTTATTTCTCTAATACAATGATGTGGTACCAGATCAGCAGTATTAATATCAGCTGTGCAAACACCAAACTCTACCCCAAACCTGCTAAATAAGAAACTTTGGAGCTAGGGCCCAGTCATTCTGTTTGGCAAGCCCTCCGGGTAATTCTGATGTAGCACTTAAGTTTGAGAACAACTGATCTAAAACAGTAGTTCTCAGTCTTGACTATATATTGGGACCAAATTAGAGAATACCAGTAACTATTGATACCTGGGTCCTAACTCTGGTCTTATTGGTGAGGGTGCCAGATGGGTTTATTAAATAAGCTCTCCAGATGTTACTAATGAATAGCTAAGATTGAAAAGCACTGGTTTACCTATGTTAATAGTTTTCACATAGTTTCTATGGTTGCTATTGGTGAAGCCAGGCACTAGGGTAAACTTGGGAGGTGAGGTTAGGAGGTACAGAAATAGGTTAGGGATTTTAGATAAGTTGTTCAGTCCTTAACCCATTTCTGTATGCATCTATCAATGTGGGACATCATTTCTCAGCTCTTCAGAGACTTTGCCATATGGCCCCCATACTACTACTCTGTTCCCTTATGATGGCTTGAATTACTGTAACTCTTTCTTCCCTTTATTCTCTTGCTATCTGCAACTTTTTGACTCCCCTCTGATGTCCTTCCTTTGCATCTTGGAAATCCTCAGGTCTCTAGCATAGACCATGGGCATGGGGCTCAATTATTTCTCCCCTCCACTATGTTATCTCCTTGTAAAGGGGAGAAACTGACTATAAGGTTGAAAGATGTGGGAAGGACCCAGTAGTGACCATGACTCTGGATCAAAGTTAGGCAGGATTGAACAATTGACTATTGCTCAATACATCTAGGTCAGGTGGGAACTGAAATTCACCTTAGCTCTGAGAACCAAATGATATGAAAGGTGGTAGGGGTGCATCTGAGATGGCGGGGTAAGAGGTGTATGTGAGGAATTCCCTTCACTATACAAAATATCTTGGGGTTGGCAGGATAGGGAAGGGTTTTTCATAGTGAAAGGTCATAGAGACCCTGGTGGCGACTTACTTCTTTTCTTCTTTCTGAATTTTGTGTTCTCCCCCAGATAGCAGTGCATAGGTCAAACAACTACAAATTAAGTGTCATTATTTATTTATACTCTCCCTGCTTGAGATACTATTTTATTCAAGAATATCTTTTTCTTTAATCTGTTCTACCACCATATTTGTGGTATTTTAACATATTTGTGATGTTTTATGTGTCATTTTGCCCTCTTCCAAAGTCTAAACTGTTATCTTTTTCCTTTGAATGCATTGAATCGGGGGGGAGGGTTTTTGGATCTCATTGGAGTTAGACTGGAGGAAGTCTTCTGTGCTAAGAGAAGTCAGATTTTGCAGGAGAGGAAAGAAGGAAGGCTCTAGCTTAGACTTGGTTCCACCTCTGGAAATGTGACACTTAATGTGGAATCACCCATTTAACCATCAGTAAGTAAAATTCAAAAAGGCTGAATTTTTAATATTCCTGGATTCAGTCTTGGAATGAAGTTAATGGTTTGGGCTGGGGTGAAGGGAAGGAGGAAGGGTGGGGAAAGCTCAGAGGAACAAATGATTATGCATGAAATGTATTTCTGAGGCCATATTTTATAGTGTCTAGTAAATTAACCCTTCCAGTGAATTAGAATAGAAGAATCCAGGTCTTTGCCCAATGTGAACCACTTACTTTTCTCTTAAGATTAGTGTGTTTAACATGGATAAAATAACCTTTTCTCTTTGCTTTCTTAAGTCTTTTACCTTAACCTCCTTAAAAGCCTTTGCTCAGGAAACCCTTTCAGTTGGATTGGGTTGCATTGATAGAATAGACAGAAGACAAGAGACTCCAAGTGGTCTCTTTTTTTCTCCCTTTGAAAAGCATAAGAGTCCCAGCTTGCAAAAATTAAGCAGCCAAGAATATTTGGTGCCTCATTTTGAAATGTCAGACTTTACGTAAACCTTTCCCGAAGTAACTGTAGGTTTTTACCCTGGACACATTCACAGAATTTTTATTACTGAAAAGTGACAACTCTTTCTTTTCAGTGAAGCTACATCCTCTAACTACCCCCTAATTCCTCATAATTTGCCATCTTTTCCCTGGGAATACCGAACTCTATAGGATGGAAAGGTATCAAAGGTGAGAGTAAACGTTTGTAGGAATCTTTAAAACAACAACAGCTACAATGACAAAAGCCTGTTGCTGGGGCACCTGGGTGGTTCAGTCAGTTAAGCGTCTCAGTTTGGCTCAGGTCATGATCTTGGGGTCCTAGGATGGAGTGCCACATTGGGCTTGTGGCCCAGCAGAGAGTCTGCTTGTGCCTTTGCTCCTCCCCGTGCTAGTGTTTTCTCTCTCTCAAATAAATTAAAACAAACAAGCAAACTGTTGCCAAATAGCTTTAAGCTTTGGCAGTTGTGATTGATCAGTTTCTTGGGAGTGGGGACATTTTAAGCATGGATGCCTTAAGGAGGACTAGTTGGTACCAAATCAAGAGAATTTTCAATAGCAAGCAAGCTTGGCTTTACAGACGTGTAGATGAAGCAAATGAGATACTTGGGTACTGATGGGAATGTTGAGCTCTCAATTTTTTCTGTGCTGTCTTGCTTTTATTGTCCTCATTAAACACATTATTAGTAGATAGCTTTTATATTTATATTTACCAATGACTACAAATTGGCATTTATACATGCATGAGATTTGACAGGCACTTATTAGGGAGTCTTCATATCTATCACTTTTAACATTTATGTAAGGTTCTCCAAGTCTCTCTTTTAAGCAAGTATTCTTCAACATTTGTTTGGATTCACTGACAATAATAGCTAATAATAACGTCAGTGAGGTACCAGGCATTTTTTTTTTTGGATTATTTCTAAATCTTCTAACATTTTGGAAATTTAGATGTTATAATCTCCATTTTAAGATGAGGAAGCTGAGTTTGAAAAGTAACTTGGTCTATGTCAGAAACATGCCAGGTGGAAAAATAAGTGAAGATTCAAACCTGGGTCTGTGTAGAGACAAATCCCTACTTTTGTATCAGCATTTTAATTTCTCAGGCATCAGTGAGATCATTATTCCGGGAGAAGTTAAACTTCATTGAGAGCCAGTTGTATTTTGTCACTTGCCAAGCCCATGGACATTCGACCCTGAGCTCCATTAAAGTAGGACTGTGTTTCTTCGGCCCTTACATATTTCCTGTATTCAGCACTATGCCTGGAGCCGAATGACTATGTAGTAAACATTTTTTTTTTTTAAATGAATGAATAAATAAGGGAATAAATTGGCTTCCATATCTGTTGATAAAGAAGGTATAGGATTCAGCCTGGGCTGGATTCCCAATTCTGCTTCATAGCTTCTTAGCTGAATAAACTTGGAAAAGAAAAGACACTCAACTCTACTAAATCTCAGTTGTCTCATCTGCATAAAAAGGAATGGTTTAGAAGATCAATTGAAAGATGAATGTAAAAACATTTAGTAAATTCAGTGTAAATATTAATTGCTATAGCTGCAATATAATTTGCAAAGCCTTGGAAAATGATTTCTTATTTAGGTTGGAGATTAAATCCTTCCATCTGCTTTTTGGTGTCTAAAATCTGGCAATAATTTCCACATATTTTTGACTTTTTATCTTGTTCCACTTTAAGAAATATCTTTTACGCCAAAACCTAACTCATATATATATACATACATATATACATATATATGTATGTATATATATATGAAATATATATGAAGTATATATATGAAATTACAGTTAAAACTAAATTACAATTAAATTACAATTAAAACTAAAGCAAAATTGCCATGAAATAGTATTTAAATCCACATTATGCATGCTGATATTCTGTGTTTTGTTATTTTATTCAAATAAATTATTGTTTATAACTCACTGAATTGATTTTAGAATCTACTTATTTGAAAGCCACTTTTTGAAAAATAGTACCTTACAGGGAAGTATCACACTGATTTTAAACTCTTTCACACTTCAAGACTTTTTTTTTATGGTAAGACTTACTAAAAAGATGGTGTCAGAATCTGAGGAGGCAGCAGTATGGGGGGGTGTGTGTGTGTGTGCGCGCGCGCGCATGCATGTGTGCATGTGCATATGTGCTTGTCTGTGTTTGTGGTTAGGGACAACAATGATGTAGAAGCAGGACTAATTAGAAAACGTCTGTCTATCTTAGTCTGTTCAGGCTGCTATCACAAGATACCATAGACTGGGTGGCTTAAAAAGCAAACACTTATTTTTCACAGTTCTGGAGGATGAGAAGTCCAACATCAAGGTACCAGGAGATTCATTGCCTGGCAAGGGTTCACTTCCTAGTTCACAGACAACATATCTCCTTGCTGTATCCTCACATAATGAAAGGGGTGAGAGATCTCTAGGGTTTCCTTTACAAAGATATTAATCTCATTCATGAGGATTCCATCTTTATGACTTTATCATCTCTTAAAGACCCCACTTCCTAATAATGTGGGTTAAGATCACAATATATGAATTTTGGGGGGATGCAGACATTTAGTCCATAACTTTGTCTTTCCATCTATCCATCTATCTTGCAGTCTGTCTACTTTGATTTATTTAATCTATCCACCTATCTACCTACTACTTATTCTATAAATAGTTCTGTAAATAAATGAGTTTAATGCTCATCTATGTTTCTTTAAGATCCATCTTAGATTGGCTTCCCTGAGTTTCCTACAGTCAATGACCATACAGATTCCTGATGAGATGAGAAACACCTCTGCTAATGTGTCAATGCTGACAGTGACAGATAATAAGTGGATAGTGAGGGACGCCTGGGTGGCTCAGTGGGTTAAAGCCTCTGCCTTTGGCTCAGGGTGTGATCCCAGGGTCCTGGGATCGAGCACCACATCAGGCTGTCTGCTCAGCGGAGAGCCTGCTTCCCCCCGCCTCTCTCTGCCTGCCTCTCTGCCTGCTTGTGATCTCTGCCTATCAAATAAATAAATAAAAATCTTTACAAAAGAAATAAAAAAAAATTAAAAATAAGTGGATAGTGACAGTCTGTAAGGTTGTATTATTTTAAAATTGAGTTTAGAATTTTCTGCAATATGTTACATCAAACATGTGACATTTATTTATTTATGTAGTGCCACCTATTTAAACTGAATAGAATACATTAAACTGTTTATAAGAGTTAAATATGTTACTAGTCATTTAACTTAAGTAACCTTATAAATATTGGGGAATTTATTCCATAAGCATGCAAAAATATGGAGATATGTAGAAGTGAACATAGTTGAACTATGTATAAGAAATTTAAACCATGAAAGAGACATATTATATGAAAGTACCATAATTTATTTAACAAGCTTTTTATTGATGAGCATTTAGGCTTTTTCCAATCTTTTTATATTGTGAATTTTACTGCAATGAATAACTATATATCACTCATCTCATTTACATATAATTAATATGTATATTTTTCTTTTTTGTTTAATATTGCTAAACTCTCCTCTGTAGAAGTTGTATGAATTTCATTTTCACCAAGAATATGAATGCCTGCTTTGCTATATGCTCAAAACTGTAAATTCTCAAAATTGTCTCTTTTTGGCAATTGAATAGGTTAAAAATGGCAAGTCAGTGTAATTTGAATTTTTTTTTTTGTTTCTGTATGAGACTGAATGTTTTTCCATGTGTTTCAGAATCATTTGCATTCCTTTTTGTGTGAAAACTCTGCTTATAATCCTTTTCCCATTATTCTGTGGGCTTTTGTTAGTTTTTTATTTCTTTATTAAATATATATTGAAGCCTTCTTGAAGCCAGCAGTCTATTTTTTTTCTTTGATGGATTGAAAATGTGTTCCTAGTCATCTATTTACTTTGTGTAGTGATTTTTGCCATGCAGTTATACAGTTGAACAATGTTTTAATGGCTTCTGAATCTTGCATTGTTCTTATAAAAATGCCTTTTCCAACCCAATATTATTTTTAAACATCCCAAGTTTTCTATCGATTCCTTTGTGGTTTCATTCTCAAAAGAATATTTTTAAGTGTTTGATGGTTTTGATCTGGTATTATGAGTGAGGCATAGATCTAATAATATCCCAAGTGTCTATCAAGTTTTTACAGAACTTCTCACTAAATAGTTTGTGTTTTCTTTATTTATTTGTAATTAGTGTCTTGTCATACACCAAACTCCAAAACATACTTGGGTCTGTTTCTGGACCTTCTAATCTGAGTCATTGACTGTTTATTTATTTGCCCGCATCACATTGCTTTACTTATTGAAGCTATAGAATGGCCTTCAATATTTGATGGCATTATTCACCTTAAGCACCAGTCTGTTTTTTTTTCAATTTCCAAGTGATTCTTGCTTGTTTCTTTCATATAAAATTTATACATTAATTAACTTATTTACTTCCCACCAAAGAAAAAGTTGGGTTTCAGTGGTATTTGTCTCATGATGAATTGATGGAATAACTTAGGGAGACCACTATAATATCAAATCTTCCTATTCAAACTTTCTGTATGCCTTTTCATCTGTTCTACTCAACTTTGGGTACCTCAGGAGCATTTAAAATTTATCTTTGTATGGATCTTGACACTTCTTTTTTTTTTTTTAAGATTTTATTTATTTACTTGATAGACAGAGATGACAAGTAGGCAGAGAGGCAGGCAGAGAGAGAGGAGGAAGCAGGCTCCCCGCTGAGCAGAGAGCCCGATGCGGGGCTCAATCCCAGGACCCTAAGATCATGACCTGAGCAGAAGGCCGAGGCTTAACCCACTGAGCCACCCAGGTGCCCCTGGATCTTGACACTTCTTGTTAGATTTATTTCTAAGTATTTTATCTGTTTTATTGCTGTTCTGAATGGGATTTTTTATTTTATTGTGTCCTTTAGCTGGATGTTGTTTACATATAAAGGATGTAGTTGTTTTTATGTATAAAAATCTGTGCCTAGAACTTTACAAAAGTTCTTTTATTATTGGTAGTAGTTTTTGGAGACCATCCTGAGTTTCCAAGTATACAATCATGTGTTATTAGCTTCTTCCAAATTTATACTACAGCTCTTTGCCAGTTATCTAATTTGTTGACTGATGATCTTAAAAGTACTAAGTAGAAATTTTGATTATACATGTCATTGTTTGGTTCTTAGGATTCTTCATCTGTTTCTTTTAAGTATGATGTTCTTTGAATTTGATATAGATATGCTTTATAATGTCTGTGAAATATTTGTATTTCTTATTTATTTTAATAAATTTTTTCAAAGGGCATATTAACATTGAGAGAAATGCCCATATGTGTTTTACTTTATTAATATGATAAATTATAATATATTTATTAATATTGATATATACCTATATTTTTATAATAATAATCCCTTAAGCCAACAGTTGTTGGGTTTGATATCAAGGTGTACTTGCTTCATTAAAATAATGTGAGGCATTTCCTTCTTTTTCAGTGCTTTAAAACCTTGGAAATATTATTGAAATTATTTCTTAACAGTATTAAGTCCATTGCTTGCTACTAGCATTCTTTCTGAATGGTTAGGAGTCCTTCCTGGCTATTCCATGCCTATGTGGTTAGGTATTTTGATGATTATCCTAACTGCTATCGTTGTAAAACTGCAGAGTGAGAACTTTGGGAAGGAGTATAGGCAAAAGCCTGAAAATTTCAATGGATCACTTTTTTGGTGGGAATTTCCTACATTCCTCAGAGTGACATTCAACAAAATGAGGAATTTGTAATAGATCTCCTGCATTTCCTTTCCTCTGCTGAAATAATACCAATGTAACAGTCAGTATAATTTCTGCTGGTGACTGGGAGGAATGTCCGCAGACTTTAAGGTTTTCCCTGTATAAAGTCTAGACTAAAATGGATATCCTAAGGTTTCCAGTCACATTTAGGAACCTTAAGTATATATTTAGATACAAAAATTCTTCCCTGTATTGCTTGAATTAATGTCTGTGAAGCAACTAGTATAGTGCCTGATATGTGCTAAGTGCTCAAGAAAAATTAGACATCATTTTATTACAGGTACCATTATGATGTCATTTGGTTTTCACTAAATTCTTGTAAATAAAGTTGAAGAAATTATAACTCGCAGTTATTAAAAGGTCTTCCTTGGAGCACACATTTGGAATGTGGCAGCACTAGATTGCCAGTTACGGTGCTTTCACCCTGAGACCAGAGTTTTTCTACTACATATTTCTAAGTTGAGGGGAATGTATACAAATGGAGAAATTCAGTAATTTACCAATCTCTAACTGAAATTTTTTAAGCATTTTCTTGGTTTATGGATGTGGACAGTAAATCCATTAGTTGTTAGAAATTCCTCTGACTTTATCACTAATAGAAATAAAAATAATTTTGTGTCACATTAAAGTTGTTACATATATCCTGAGATATCATTTATGCTTACTACTATTTTGAAATTACACTAGCTATCAGACCTGCTGCTTAAACTTACTTTTTAATATGCTAATAAATCTTTATAATTTTATTTCAATACAATTAGTTTTTCACCATGGTATGTACTTATCTTGTGCACTTAAAGTATTATTATGAGACAGGAGTCCATGGGCTTTTCCAGACAGTCAATGAGGTTAAGTGTACAAAAACAGTGAAGAACCCTTGGTAAACTATTCTGTGATTGTATGATCCTCTTACACTAGTCTGTATTTTTAACTACATTTCAGAAGGGACATATCATTGTGGGATGAATGTTCCAACATCTCATTCAAAGGAAATTTGAAACATCCACACCTGATAGTAGCTGGCAATGAATTCAGTGAATTCTTCAACTGGCAGAATAACCAGATGGATGTTAATTGCCCAGTGAAGGGATAATTTTCCCAAGAAATCCTACACATGCCAATACAGCCCTGTGAGCTAGTCACAAGGCTCCTCCTTTGCCAGCCTTTTCAGCCCGTTGCAAATGGTGCTTTTCAAAGGGATCCTATGACAACATCAAGGCAAATTTAGTAAATGTCTGCTCAATTGGGGTAGAAGTGAAATAAATAGCCAGCGCTCTAGGGAAAAGCCACAGACAATGCTCTCTTGCAGCTCAGTGTGCTTATCAGCTCACACACAGCACTGCTGCAGAATGAATTGTGCTAAATCTAATCTGACGCCTCTCCCTGGGGAGATGGGGGAGAATGTGGGGATGATCAGAGGGTTGATGGATTGGGATACGGTCCATCTTCCTTTAGAATGCCAACCTTTCTCTTCAACATAATTTTGGTATGCTTTATGTTCCTTGCATTTGGAGTGATTTTTGATGTTCTAGTAGTCAAAACCATGTTTATCAGATTCTTTAAACTTCAGGATACATGAAGGAGTACTTATACACAGGAAATGTTTATAAAAGGGAGTCACATTATTATCACACAGGAAAGGACCAAGAGCTCATATTTTCCATCATCTAAGGCTTAATTCAATGGATTACATTTTTTAAATTAAAAAAATAAAAGAATAGAATTAGTATTTCTTTGGGTCTATTTAGACATTTCTATTTACTAAGGTGTTTATATCCCTTATTTTATTTAGTCTTTATGATCACTCATTATTCCCATTTTGTGTATGAGGAAATTGAGTTTCAGAGTAGTTAAATAATTTGGTCAGGGTCACACTACTAGCAAGGAACAGGGTTGTGCCTTCAGCTCAGTGTATTCACTAATAAGCTCTTATCTTTCCATCATCAAACTTTATAGATTATACCTGCACAAAATTTTCAGAAAAGAGAGAAGTACATATTTGGGGGTGCAGTCTTGGAATGCTCCTTGAACGAGATCTTACAGAGGTGTGTTTAGGATTACATCAGTACAAGTAAAGAAGGTTTTTAAAAAGAAAGCAATGCTCCTAGAAGCATTTCTCAGCAATAACAACACAAAGCAAAGTTTCCCATTTTTAACCTTAAAGCAAGTATTCCACTTTGCTTGTGTTTCTGTTCATACCTCAATCAAATTAAATTGGTTTTTCCACACAGCAATTTGGAGAAATATCAGGTCCATTGGGATCAAGTGAAAACCAGATGTGAAATAATATGCATTTTTCATGTGCCCCCAAGGGTTGTGACATTTCCAATTTAGTGACACTCTGAGGTAAGGAAAACATATCTCTGAACATGAAACCAAAGCTCTCAGTCCCACAGTTTGGTTGCTGGAATGAGCTTATTTAGGTAGGTGGAGAACTTTTTTGAATATCTTGTGTGGAAATTTGCAAAGCTTGGACCTTTTTATACAATTGATCATTTACGACAGCCAGTTATTTTCTTGCTTGGGGAACAGCTGGCTTTTAAAAATAATGCAACATTAACTCACTTACTTACCCATACCTACCCATATAAATAATGTTATGCTGTCATGAAGTTTGGCGTAACAAATCCTATTTCAGCTTTTCCTCAAATACAGGTATTAATAAAATGGAATGATGCTAAGATATCCAGATCATCTTTGCCACATAGCTGGTATAAGATTCATTCAGTCATTTATTAAAAACAAAATTACCAAATGGCCCCTGCACATGGTATGTAAACATTTTGAAGGGCAAAGGGAGTTTTTGATAAAACTTCTAATGCAAGCTATTAGTCTTTTAGTTTTGTGTTTGTGTTCTCTGTGGTTTTTTTTTTTTTTTTTCTGTTTGTTTACTTGTTTTAACCAAGTATTAAACACCACAGACATATTAACCCAATACTGACCCCCTTGTCCTTTGTGGGACTCTGTGCACGTTAGGTACTAATTAACTGAGAATGCAGCTATGAATAGGAATTGAAGAACAAGGTGTTTGAAACAATTATATACATACCCTTTCACTACTTTCACTGATGATAATGGAATTAAGAATTTTTATAATTAATACTGTCACTGGTTCCTGTTAGGAGTTATACTGGCCCTGTCCAGTCAATTGCCAGGATAACAATAATATCTACTCTCTAGGCCTAATCAGCCATATGTGAACAACATAGTGATTGGCCATAAAGAAGTTTAAGGAAATACCATTGAGCAAGTCTATGACTCAGTGACAGAACCAAGTGTGTCACTTATATAATTATTTAAAGGTGACATATTGAGAAGGGGCTGAGTTGTTGGTAAAGGGATGAAGGACTTTAATTTTTTTCCATAGGAAAGGAACAAGTGGGTAGTAATTGCCTTTCCATTCCATTTGGGCATCTGAACCATTTAGTTTCTAACTAAATGTCCCATGTCTCCTGTACATTAAAATAGCTTAGTATTTGCTTTTCAACTGTCTTATTGAGCTCTCTGAAAGATGTCAATTTTAAGAACTAGTTTTAAGAACTGGAATTTTTTTTTAAAGTCACACACAAAAATTAAATACCTACAATTTAATTATTTCTATTTATCTCTTCATCCAGGCTAGGTGTTATGAAGGATTCATAGTTAAAATGTTACCTAATTTAATTTTTACCATGCTATTATAAAAGAGCTTGTAAGAGTGGGTTAGCATAAGAATGGCCATCCTGAAGGCTGGGAAGCCATTTTACTGAGTGTCCCTAACCGGCTGACACTGCATAGGTGACTTGAGATAAGAGAAACTAGCTAAAACCTAAAAAAACAACTTAATCATACCACCAGGGCGGTTAGGCGGTGGCGCCACAGGGACCAGATGTTAATGAAAAACAAACAGGTAACTTGCAGAGATCACAATCCTGCAAGACAGGAGTCTCCCTTGGTTTACGAATGTCCTAGTGATTTACAACAAAGAAGCTGTCTTCTCAGTAGCCCAATTTCCAGGGACAAATGGCTCAGTTCCTTGAGGCCTGATGTCGCCCTCCCCACAATAAAACTGAAGGAGGCTGAGGCAGAGGAAAATGTAAATAAAGTTAAATTTCTTCTAAACCTAAATCTCGCTTAACTGCCAGGGTGACGCTGGGGTGGCAAAAAGTTAAAGTTAAACTGTCAAAGTGGGGTGCAAGATCTGTATGTAGCTATGAAAAAGTGCCTTGAAAATGCTATATAAACCCTTGGCTTTGAGTGCTTGGGGTTCTTGTTGAAACCTGCTGCACCAGGCAGATACTTGCACCCCAGCTAGCTGGAAATAAACCTCGCTGTGTGTGTTCTCTGTCTAATTGAGGGGTGGTCGACTCCGTAGCCTAAGAAGCTATCAATTTTATTTTCATTTTATGAATGAAGAAACAGATTTAATTATTTAAATTAAATATGAAGTCATGTACCGTGTTCAAAGATACTAACTTTAACTTCAAAGCTTTAGTGGTCCTTATTCTAATATTAACAGAATCTTACCATGATTCTTATTCAATAAATGACTCCTAAACTTATGAGATATTTCATGTTGAATCTTCTCTCCTTAGCCTGTCAGCCTCTACAGAGCATTCATAAAGTCCTCATCTGACAGTGCTTCTGTCTGTTTTTTAAGGGATAACTTGAAATCCAAATATTTAGAAGAATAAGCAAGGGCCTACTTTGTCCTTTCTAGAACAGGAGTCAGCAACCATTTTCTGTAAAGGGTCAGAGAATAAATACTTATTTGCCTGCCAGTTATTATTTTTTGTTGGTGGTGTTACAACATGTACAATGTACATGTACAAATCCATTCTTAGACATAAGTCATTCAAAACTAAGCCATCATTTGACAAAATCTGGTCTAGAAATATTCTTCAATGCACTTAAACCTACTTGTATGAGAATTGTTACATTGTTTATTTACGTTAGCCCCAGTAAAGCCACAGCTTTTATTTTCAGGCCACATTTATTGAAACAGTTCTAACAGATCTAATGATAATAACAACGATAACAAAGTATCGTTGTTCCTCTTTAAAATTCTCACACTCAGCACCATCAGAAGCGTCACTTGATATCTCTCCATCCCCACTCTCCATTAGCAAAAACCCCCCTTTTCTGGGTCAAAAGGCATCTCCTAGCCTCTCCCCCTCCCCTTTCTCTGGATTTCTTTGATCTAGACATTAGTATAATTGTATTCCTTTAATATTTCTTTCCTCCTCTTCTTCGCAGAGTCTGTCCTTTCAGACCCATTGTGTCAATCCATTTCACAAATTCCTCAGGAACCAGGCAGAAAAAGAAAATCTCTTCTCAGGGTAATGGGAAGGGCTGTACTACTGGTCACAGTGTTCCTGGCTCAAGCTGTGGGGGGAAGTGGGGCAGGAGGTAAGGGAAATATAGTGAATACATTAGCACTATTGAATTTTAGTTTTTAAAAAAGCAATTGTAAAGTAATTTTTATATTTCTTACTATGGAGATTATAAAATGTAGGTGAGACCAAAAACTAGATGAAATCTTGTTCAGATTAAACTCTTTGAGGAGATGGTACAATGAAAAGTGTATGTGGTAGATAGGACAGATCGCTTGTAGTTCTGGTTTATCCATTAAATATCCAACTCATCTTTGAAAGGTTATTTACTTCCCTGGACTCCTGTAGCCCATCTGTTAAACAATTATATTGGATGAGATGACTCTAGTTCCTCTACAGTCTTGTTTTGTCAAAAACAGAACAAATACAGGGGCACCTGGATGGCTTGATAGTTCAAGTGTCCACTTTTAATTTCAGCTCAGGTCATGATCTCAGGGTCATGAGATCAAGCCCCACATCAGGCTTGGTGCCAAGTGTGGAGCCTGCTTAGGATTCTTTCTCCTTCTACTACTCTGCTCATGCTCATACTCTCTCTCTCAGAAACAAACAAACAAACAAGCAAACAATAACAACAAAACCCAGAAGAAATATCTTTTTTCCTTGTCATTTAGAATATTGGAAATCCACTTTAAAAAAAAAGAGTAGTATTATCAAGAAAAGTGAAACAGCAAGTTGTTGCTGAAATTCTATATATACATAATATTTTTTTTCTCAATTCCCCCAAAATTTACAATTGTTAATGGAACAACTTGTGTTGGGAGGTGAGGGATTTGCTATTATTGGAGCTATTGAAGGCAAGTCTAGACATGGCTATAATAGAGTCTTTAGAATTATGTGAATTCACCTCTGGAGAGCTCCATGCAGGATGGGTAAGATACCCTGAGGTATGTCTTCCTATCTGCCTTTTATCTAAGAACACATTATAGTCTTCAGATGGGTGATTATCTCTCCTTTAGTAGTTTGGTTTGAAGATGGCATTGCCATCCTTTGCTATTCAGTGTCTGAAAATACTGGCCAAAGCCAATAAAAAATAATTAAGTTCGTTTCAAAAAATGAGATTGAATTCTCTTCATGGTTGATACCATATCCATTTATTTAACAAGATGGTTTTCCCATTTGCTTATTTAACAGATAAAGCTTGGCACTTTCTCTTCCTCATAGTAGCAAAAAAAAGTGACACTTGCTAATCTATCATGTTGAGAAGGACAGGGGTTTTGTCTGGGTAGTTATGGCCATCTCCCCATTACAAGTTCTGTTATATAGCAGGACTCAGAAAAATCTTTTGATTTTTTTCTTGCCTTGAAGAGTTACAAGATTCAAAAATTAGACTAATAATTGGTAATAATCCTAATGCCTTGAGTTACTGTGAGATACGAGCAGTGAAAATTACATTCAAGAACTAGAAATAGTTCAGAGGAAGGGATGACTAATTCACTTTTGACAAAGGCAATAATGAAAACTTTAAAGATGAGGTAATCATCAGAATAGGACTTTGAACAATAAATAGGAGGTTTCCTGATGAACAGGGAGAGGGGATTGTTCTACACACGAGAGAGCAGTGACGTCAGTTAACAGGTTGCCTAACGAGGTTTGGCACAACAAGAACATGAGAGTAGAGGAGGAGCATGAAGCGTGCTGGAGACACAGGTACCTGGCCGGTCCTAGACTAACAGCCTGGATAAGGAGTCCACATATTTGTGCTGCAAAGATCCCACTGACTAGAGAGTAAAAGATGGACTGGTACTAAAGCAGTAAGATTCAGGCCGGTGAGTTAGGTTGGTCCTGAAGTAGCCCAAAGGAGATACAATGAGGTCCTGAATTAAGACACTGGTAGTGGTAACAGAGGCAGGGGAGATAAATGATAATGTTTATTTCAACATGATTTCTGAGTTTGTAGAATAATTTTGTAGGTTATATATAGATGTGAAGGGAAAGAGTGCATAAGTTCATATCTTGATGACCTGTTAAAATTTTTCATACCCTCTATTTTCCTGTATAGAATTTCAGTGGCCTCTACTTGCTGGAGAGATTTGGGGATGATACAGCTTGTTTTGAGCATCTGGTTCTCTCAGTAACAGGGAACCATGAGAGGTTTGGGAGCAGGTAAGTATGAGGATCAGAGCTATATTTTCAAAAAAGAAATTAATAAAACATTGAAATTAGTGGAGGGGTGGTGTTGGAGGTAATCTCATCAAGTCTGTCTCCATGAATTTAGACCAGGTTAATGGAAACCTATGAATATTTAATGTGAGGTAAAATCCAAGTTTGTGTGAACTAATTACTTATTCAGTCATGACATATTTAAAGAATCACTAGCCTAAAAATAGGAAGCCCCAAGGCTCACTCTGCAGGGGAATTTCCTTCTATTCAGCAGATACCCAGTCTCCATCCACTAACAGTCAAGGACTGCTGGTGTGGGATGGACTGCCTTTTACAAATTCATATAGGATTAATGCAAGAAGAGAGTAAGTTAATTTTAAATTCATGATGAAGGATAGATGACAGTGGAAATAAAGGAAGGTTGTCAACAAAGAGAGACAGAAACATATTTGAACCTGTCTGCTAAACATAGAGTAGGCTAATGACATTTCCTTCTCTGGAATGATAAACAAGAAAAAGCAAATGAGAAAAACCTATTATGCCAATTACGACTGCATTCATCCAGCTCATTGATATGCATTTAAACATAGTGGAGTTGAACGATAATTATCTAACTTATGAAAAATATTGCACTAGGAACGTAAGAAAGTTTAAAATATTTCAGGAAGGATAAGGAAAACTTCGGAGAGGTTGATTTTTTTCTGTAAAACATCAACATCTATTCTAGGATCTTATAATTCTCTGTCACAGTTGTACCATCCAGTCCAAGGAAATTGAATTATAATAGAAATACACTGCATCACCTTTAATACCAGTCCCTTTCAGACCAGATGGTTTGCTCCCTGTAAGTCTCATAGGATTTCATTTGACAGATTTGTGTAGGGTTTTAGAATGAAAGATACCTGGAGGTCAACAGTGAACTGGGAGTTGTGAGTCTTTGGGCTACTGACCTATATTTTTTGGACTTAAAAGCCCTTATTAAAATGAAATAAAAGAAGAAGAAAATTAGTAGTGATGCCTGCTTTTGAGTTTTGTCAGGATAAAACAAGGGAACACCTGGGTACTTAGTAAATAACTAAGAGGTTAGCAAGAAAGTTACCTTGTGGGCATTGAATCAGTGTTGCAAAAATGGTGGTGGTAATGCTTTTAATATAACAATTAACTGAATTCAGTGAACAAAAGAAATCCAGTTATACAAATGACATCTATACTATAAAAATAAATAGTATACTCCAAACAGATGTGTATATACAGTTTTAGAATTATTCATAGTGGAAAGTAGAACTATTCAAAAATGCAAAGTTTATAATCTAAGTTTTTGTGTTTTTTTTAAGATTTTATTTATTTATTTAACAGAGATCACAAGTAGGCAGAGAGGCAGGCAGAGAGAGAGGGGGAAGCTGAGCAGAGAGCCCGATACGGGGCTCTATCCCAGGACTCTGAGACCATGACCTGAGCTGAAGGCAGAGGCTTTAACCCACTGAGCCACCCAGGCACCCCTGTAATCTAAGTTTAATAAGAATCAAGCTAGTCTATTTTTTTTTAAAGGCAAGTTAGTAATTAATGAGAAAGGAGTTATGATAATTGTTTGAAAACACAGAAATTACATGTGTGTCTCCTAAAAAGTCTTCATTGGTTAGTTTAAAAGAAGGTTCTTACTCATATAGACCCCTCCATGTTAAAATGTAAGTATATGGCTTCTCACCCACTCCATTAGTATAGGTGTCCTCGATTCAGAGACCTTGTCTTCTCTGATGTAATTATCTTCCTCATGTCTCCCAGTGAATGGAAGTAATGTGATAAAAGCTAATGTTGACCTCCTCCAGGAACACAAAAACATACTTTGCTTTTCCACCTTGAGGACTATGGAGAGAGTGGGGTTAACCAGTGGGCAGTTTGGTGGGGAAGTGCGCGCGCGCGCGCGCACACACACACACACACACACACACACACATACACAGAGAAAACCACTTGTGTAGCTAGAAATATTTAAAAAATCACTAAGACATGTAGAAATTTTTAATTTATACATTTGCTTTCTCATTGTTTCGACAGAAAAAGTGCTGAATGTCTAAATATGCAAGACTTTGTACTTAACTCTACAAAGAATAAAAATTATCTAATGTTGTGATTTAATCATAAACAAGATTCATGACTATTAATGCTATTGTTACTGTAACTACTATTAGTATTACCAAGATTTTTTTTATCACTATATCACTCAATGTTTAAGACAGCCCTAGATATTGGTTAAGTGGATACATATCTGTTAATTAACAAAAGGAAACAAAATAAACATTTATATCTTAACTTGGGGTCTGGATAATTTTTGTTTTGTTTGTTTTGTTTTTAATTCCTGTGAGAAATTGTAACCTGATACACATTTAGGGTTCAGATTTACAGTTCTTCTAATTATAAGCTGGTAAATCAAATAAGAGTTGTCTGGTTTGGAAACATAAGAGAGCAACTAACAAATGTAAGATTTATTTAGAGGGAAATAATTTTGTCTTGTTATTTCTACAGTTTTTTTTATCTTTGACAAATGCAGCACAAATGTAAATAACACAACACAAATTACAAAACAGGAGGACATTTTTAAAAAAGAGCAAGAGTCAGTATAAACAACAAGCAGAAGAGATTACCAAATTGATTGGTTGGGTAAAAACATAATAGGGGAAAAAAAAACAACTAAAATGAGAATTAGGGAATATAGAGGATAGATTGAACAGAATCACACAGAATGTACACAAATATCAAATGTGGAGAGACTAAGAAAGGATGGTTAAGAGACATGCAAGACAGAAGGAGATGGCCTAATGTGTAATTTTATTGGAATTCCAGAAGTGAGGAATTAGAGTGGGGAGAGATAATAGCTAAAGTGTTAATGGTGGCTCATTTTCCAAGTTGCTTAAAGACATGAATTTTGACTTCTAGGAAGTCCAATGAATCATTAGCAGAATAAAAGAAATGCATAACAGGGGGCATTGTAGGAAAACTGAGATATACCAAACATAAAATATATTAAAAGTGATCAAGAGAAGAGTCAGATCACTTAAAATAAAATATTAGTCTTAAGTTTGACTTCCCATTAACACAATGGAAGTCAGAATAGGAAAGGGAGATCTTCAGAGTGCCCCAGGGTCAGGGTGGGGGAGTATGTTCAAGGGATAAAGTATTATTCAAGAATAAGAATAAAATCAAAATTTTTATGGGCAAACAAAAACAAAATTTCCCACCTACAACACTTCAATAAATGTGATTCTAAAGGCTATATTTTAAATAACATTTAATGAATGCTTTCTAGATGAATAATTCCAGAAAAAATATGTGAGATGCAAATAGAAATTGTGAGCAAAGAAAGTAAGTGACTTAATTGAAATTGACTGTATAAAACAATAAAAAAAATTTCATTGGATGGGTACAGAAACTTAGAACCAGCATACAGGAAATGAATACCTAAAATGGAGAAGGTAGCAATAATGAGATTGAAATATTATCATGCCCTTCAGTTTTTCCACAGGATGCTGCAGTTACCAGTTTTAAACTTAAAATATGCATGTTAAAAATAAAAAGCCAACCTCAAAAAGAACAGAAAAAGAATTTATAGTTTTTGAACTGAGAAAGAGAAAAAATGAAATGTTATAAACAAAGAAAGGAGAAAAAGAGGAACAAAAGGCATAGGGAAAGAAGAACCAATAAAAAATAAAATGATATAATGTGGGAGTTGTAACTCCATATATACCAGTAAGTGGGAAATGAGAACATGAAGTATCTTGTGTTACTTAGCTAAGGTGTTATAATAGTTTTCCATGGAAAATAGGGAGTCAGTGAATCCTGCAATTGTATCTCTTCCTATATAACCATAAGTAGGTGATTCTTTCTGATTGATCTGTATATTCACATATATTCATATGTTCACATATATTCACATAACCACTTGCTGTGGTGATGTGTCTCAGTGCTACTAGAGAATTCCAATTTCAAAAGTTCTTTGAATGGTGCTCAAGATACTTGGCTAGACTGACCACTTCTTGGAGGAAAAAGCAGTCTTTCTTTCAGTCCTTATTTTGAAATGATCACCTGCATAGTATATATAAATAAATGAGTGACCTCTTCTCTCTAGATCTTACATATTTTATCCAATAGGGTAAGAATTTCTAAAGGACTTGCACCAAGATTTTGTCACCAAAAATATAGAAGTGGTATTAATAATGAAAGTAATACAATAGAACTGAAGCAAATTAACTTGATTGAGCATTCACTGTATCTAAGACACTGTGTTAAGCATCTAGTGTGTCTTTGAATCCTCACAGGTGCTTCATATGTAATGTATACTTATTAGTCACATTTTATAGATGAGTAGCTGCAGATCCTGAGAGACTGAATGTTTCTTTAAGGTTATACCTAAGGAGTGGCTAAGCCGGATTTCAAACTCAGGCATTTGGACTTCAGAGTTATGTATAATGCTGTCCTTTTTTCTCATGCCTTCCCAAACATACCCTTTAAGTTCAGTTAAAGTCCATGTGGCTGTTTTCATGTTGATGAAGTAAAGAACATTCATTCAGACAATCAAAAAGAAATGGCATTTTATTTGGATAGTTGATGAGAACAACAGCAACAATAAGAACAAATCTAAGATGTTTGTTTAAAATGCACATATTATGTTGTTTACTTTGGATAGATTTGTGATTGTCATTAAAAGACTGCTCCTTTTTCTTTCAGCTCTCAGTTCTTTTTGGATACCGCTCTTTACTAGGAGATAAAAGCAATGTTAAAAAGAAGCTCCCTATGAAAGATCAAGAGTGGCATTTAATCATTTAATCAACAGTTATTTATTAGTAGCCTTTTCTGTGTGTAAAATTGTGTAGGCTCTGGAGAATACAATGATAAAGCTCCTTTCCTGAGGGGCTGCACTGATTGGCAGAGGAATAGGAGGAAAGCAAGCAAGGGTACCATCTGACATGGGGTTAGCATTTAGTAAAATTTGCTTAAGTGAATGAATGAGGAAGAAAGTGTTAGAATGTATTAGTTTCAGAGGGCTGCCTTATCAAAAAGATCCACAAATGGGATGACTTTAAAACCAAAGAAATTAATTTTCTCACAGTTTCAGAGGCTAGAATCTTGCAGTCAAGATACAGGCAAGGCCATCATCCTCCTGAAGCTCTAGAGAAGGATTGTTCTTTGACTCTTCCTAGCTTCATTTTGGTAGTTGCCGACAGTCCTTGGTTGGCTGATAGATGCCATCACTCCTGTCTTTTCCTCTGTCATCGTTTAATGATCTCCCTGTATATCTATGTTTAAATTTCTTTCTTTTTAAATAGATGCTAGTCATTGGATTAGGGCCCATTTTAAACTGGTGTGAGTTCATCTTAATTTGATTACATCTGCAAAGACTATTTGCAAATAAGGTCACGTTCACAGATAACAGGAATTTAGAACATGAACATATCTTTCGGGAGGAAATGACTTAGTCAATAACAAGGGGCTCTGAAAAAATTTTTTAGAGAACAGAACCTCTCCCCTGCCCCTGCTGTGTGTGTGTGTTTGTGCACACACACATGCACATGTGTCTGTGTGTGTGTGTTTATGCAGATGGGAGGGCAGGGGACGACTTCCAAGAGAAGATGCAGCTTAGTTGACATCTGAAAAGTAAGTTAAGTTATCCCAGGAAATGATAAGGAGTAAGGCAGGCATTGCTGGTAGTGGGAAGCATCTGAGAGGCTGTATCTAGCAACCTCACTGTGAATACTGAGCTTCAGCCCAAGAAGTCATTAGTGTGTGAAAAAAAAACTAACCCACATTCTGTTGTTCTTTATTGTTTCAGCTGATCCTCTTATGCCTGATTATATATTTAGTTTTTTCACATCTAGCAATCTGTATGTGATGTTTTATGGTGATGTGTTGGCATGAACTTTTATGAAGCTCATGTTCCAAGCCCTTGGTACTCTGCGTCAAGTTCTGAGAATCAGAAATGACAATGCTTGCACCATGCTAATAATGAAGAAACTTTCATGTTGAAAATACCGGGTATTACTTTGTTTCATTGTTACTTATTAGTAATTGTGCCAAACTAAAATGAATTGTCGTTTGGTTTTAAGTGAGAACACTAAAAATGAATCACAAATACAAACACACAAGGTAAAGTACAAAATACTGCAACAACATCAATTAAGTGCCTGATATGGTTTGTAATTATGATTTTGGATAACGTTAATCTTCATGATGGATTTCAAACATCTTTGATTTGAATGGTCATGTTTTTGGTTAATGAGAGATTATTAATGTTGCCATAAATTCTTCATGTAAAATATATAGATTGTTCAACAATATAGATTTGGAATTGGTCAAATAAATTATGAATAAATCTATATTATGGAAGAGTAGTCCTTCATTGAAGAATATTTTAATTTAAGAAATAGCTAATAATATAATATAGGTGTATAACACAAAAGATAAGTAAATTTTATAGCTAGTGTGCATATTAGTTTCCTTGGTTATAAGAATGTTGTTACAATCAAAAATATTCAAACAATTACCATATACACTTATGCCAGAAAATATCCCACATACATGAATCTGTTTCCACCTGTGAATTCTCTTTATATAAAATTCAAATACATGCACATATATGCATACATATATTGTGTATGTATAAATATATATATGCACACCTAGACATTTATGTGTACATATGTATATATATATATATTTTTCTAAATTTTTTTGTTTATGAATGTAGCTGAATATCCTCCATTGTGCATAATCAGAACAATACAGAGGTTGGGGCTAGAAATAGAAAGGGAAGGAAAAGGAAGAGCAGACCAGAATCTGGTTTCTTAAATTTTTTACTCCTGTAAAATGGGGTTATAATGATAGAACTTACTTTACAGGCTTGTGGAAATGATTAAGTGACTTAATGTAGGGAAAATACTAAGAATGATGCATAACACAAAGGAGGAATATTAGACATTAGTGTTTTGATTATTGTAGTTTTGATTTTTTTTGAAAAAAATTCTAGACTGATATTGCTATATATTATATTTTTCATATGTTCTGATGATATTTTCTCCAGAAATATTAGATCAATTTGAAATTCCATTGGCTATATGTGAGAATATTTAATAGTGACACTTCCTACTATTCTGTATTTTCTTATCTTTTCAATTTTATCAGTGGAAATTATATTTAATTGTTTTAATCTATATATTGATAGAATAATATCTATAATAATAGAAAAATAACTGACATACTATGTAATGTTTATTGGCATGTCTTGGTTTACCACTTGCTGTTCCACATATTTGCCTGTATTTCTATGGGAATACAAAGATTTTCTATGATTTTTAGGAACTTTTTTTCTGTTAGTCACATAAAAAATTGATTATTATATGTGATGAATTTTTTTTTCATTATTTGAGTTTCAGTTTTATTTGCAAAACTTTATTACAAAACTGAACGATGTGCCCATATTAAACAGTAAGGTCAATCAGTATTTTCCTTTATTATTATTTTTTCTTTTGGTATGATTCTTATAACTGACCTCCTCAACCCCAATATTGTAGAAATACAGCTTTCTATAAATTCAAAAGCATCTGGGGATTTAATTTTTTCACATGTATATTTTTATTAAAAATGTGATATATGTGAAAATTCAAGTCAATTTTTTTTTCAAATTTGCATGAATCCATACATTGACAATTCTCTTCTTTCCTGACAGGCTAAAAATCTTGCCTTTATCACTTACATGACCTCCAAATATAATTTTCTTTTTAATTGTCTATTGAATTTTATTACTATGCCATTTCTTTACTAGTACTCCTTATCTGTGTGCAATTTTTGAAGCTCCTGTCACTTACGTACAGAGCAGAATATATAACTCAATAGGCTGAAGTGCAACAAAGTTTATGGTAGGTTAATGCTATCTCACTATAATTTTTAAAAGCTGTTCACTGTATTGCAAGGAGACATGGTTTTTGAGGCATTTTTATGTTTTTAGTGTTGCTTTGGTCTTGGTTTTATTCTTATTCCCTGAAAAGAAATATTCATCTAAGTTAGCAAGTGATGGTTGAGTTTTGGAAAAATAGGCGCATTCCATTGACTCACAGCATCTGTTATAGTATATCTTTAACTTATGTTATTCATATTTAATATTTTAATTGCATAGTAGAATATTTTTCTGTGTTAAGTAGATATTTCATCTCAATAGAGCTTTATTTTTTTTCTTCCCTCAGTAGATATTTTAAGCTGAAAAGAAACTTTTACATTTGGCTAAAGAGAGATAATTAAAACTTTCTTTAGAAAAGCAATATGGTAAGAATAATTCTGTTTTATAGACTCTCAAATTATCATTTCTTATCTCAATGAATTAGTCTTAGAAACTTTTAATCTAATTAATCCTTAACCAAGTATAACACCACAGGGTGATATTTTGTGTAACTGCCAGTGTGCATGGATTTAATTATGGATTTGCAAACAGCTTTAGATAAAATCATCTCTACCTGACCTACGCCTATTCTGGGTTTAAAGTAGGGAAAGTTTCAGTTAACTTAAATATCTTATATTAATCTGCATTTGTATGTGTAGTGCATCTGTGTTCACGTATATGTTTGTGCACATTTATTTATTCTTTCTTCCACGTTTGCTTAGAACTCCTGATACATTTTTCAGTAGGGTAACAGTAAATCTATGTGTCAGTAAATTTCTGTTCCTGGAAAATAAGAGACCTGGTCTCCACTTTTAGCTACTCTCTTTCTCTGGAATTTATTTTCTTAAAATGTAAGAAGATTGGATATCTAGAATTCCAAACTCTAATATACTGTGATTCTAAATTTAATAATGGTGAAATTTACTTCAGAAAGAAAATTGTTGTTAAATTCTAGACTGTCTTCCATATCTGGGTCTGAGTTCTAGAACTCTTGAACAAAATTTGTCTTGGTCATTTGCCATTTCAGATATTACATCTAGAAATGTGAATTGGGACTTTTGATAAGTGAACACAAAAGATTAAGTGACTCTGAAAAAATACATATATTTTTCTATATATATTTATATATATAGTATATATATTTTAGATATCTTTATATATATGTATGTACATTTCTCTATAGATTTCCTCTCCATATTATATATATATATTTTTTCAAAATATATGTGTATCTTACTATAAGATTAGAAAGAAATTTTTAAAAATTGGAAATGGAGAAGACATTCATTTATCATTGTTACAAGACATTCATTTAACATTGTTACATAATACATTATAAGAAAAAATAAAGAATGAAAACTAAATGTTTAACATATAGTTGTTATCACTGATTAATTGGGGATATATATATTTAATTTATATATAATTAATTTGGGATACATAAATATATATATTACATATATATATTTCTGCTTTAAATTAAAAAAGACAGTATCTTCTACACAAAATTATGGGTCGAATGAAACAGCATACGTAAATTTCTAAGCATGGATTTTGGCACAGAAAAATGGTGCTTCTTACTTTATTATTTATCTCTGCAACATTTTACTATAGAAAATTTTTAAAGAATACAAAATAGACCTAAGAGAATAGTGAGCCTGTCTGTCCATCATTCAGCTTCAACAAGTATCAGATTGTTTTGTCTCCCATCCACTGAGCATTATCTTGAAGCAAGTAGCAAACATCTTAAAAATTTATCTGTAAACATTTAAGTATGTTTCTCTGGATAATAAGTCATTTTGTATAAAAACAACCCAAATAGTATTATCATATTCAATTAACAATAATTTATTCACAATAGATCACTCAAGTTTAAACACAGTTTTCCACAGTAGAGGAAATAGTAAAAACGGAAGGAAAGATGATCATTCAAAATAATTCCATTTCTTTTCATATTTTGTGTATGTATATATTTTTTTCTTTCTGTTTTATTATGTTTTTGAACAAGGTGTTGTACCTGAATCTCAGAGCAGTGGTCATTAATGAGTGCAGAGCTGGAGGGATATATGATGGTGGAGGAGTAGGGCGACCCTAAGCCTCGCTCCTCACTCAGATGCAAATAGATACATATCAAGTCATTCTGAACACCTAAAAAATCGATCAGGGGGTACCTGGTTGGCTCAGTGGGTTAAAGCCTCTGCCTTCAGCTCAGGTCATGATCCCAGGGTCCTGGGATCGAGCCCTGCATCGGGCTCTCTGCTCAGTGTGGAGCCTGCTTCCTCCTCTCTCTCTGCCTGCTTCTCAGCCTACTTGTGATCTCTGTCAAATAAATAAATAAAATCTTTAAAAAAAAATCGATCAGAAGTCTTAGAGAAAAAAGCTGCATGTCTAATGAGCCTAGAGCTTAAATACTTCCTCACTCTTAGATCAGTCTCATCCCTATTCTACTCTAATATTTTAAGAACTGATAAACTTCCCACTGTAAATAAAAACGGTTGATTCCACTATATATGGTAGTTATGTTCTATAAAATAGCCATGAACACTGAATTAGTGAATCCTAAACATTGTTCCTGGAGGAAATACAGGGTTGGGTGCCTGCAAGCTTCTGTTTTCATTTTTTGTCAACTGATTAACACATAACATTGTTTTCTGTGTGTTTCTGTTTGAAGACATTACATTTAATATACATTGCTGATTCAATTAACATTGACCTCATGGCCAATAGCACTATAACTGATGCTGAACAAAGTTTCTTGGATACATGCATTTTGTCCACAAAATAAATTATAGCCTTCTTATACTTAGGAACACCACATAGCACTTTAGCGCTCTCCAGGGCCCATTTTAGACATTGAAATTATCAGAAAAATGTATTAAAGTGAAAAAAAAAAAGTGGTAGTAAATATACTGGGGAGAGGGGGGAAATAGTTACAGTCCAAGTACTAAAAAAGAAAGCAGAGCATTACTTTGACTTCAGGTGGTAACTTGCATGTCATACAACTCAAAAATTTTTACCCTTTTACATGTATATGAGAAAGATCATCAAAACCAGTAAGTATTAATTTTGGGGCTACAGATAAATTTTAATAAGTAGGCAAATTTGCAAATATTGAGTCCATGAATAATGAAGATTGGTTGTACTTGCATTTATATACATGTATACATTTAGACTTGAAAATTAATCTGGGAGAATAATTATAAAGGATATTAGATTATAGAGTTTATGGGGCAAAGAAGAGGGCAAAGTATACAGCAGAGAAATAGCACATAACTTTTCAATAAAGCATTTAGTGAAATAAAGTAAGATGAAATAAAGTATATCCAGAACTTTCAGGGGGCATTCCTGAATCTGTTGATGAGGAAGGAGCTGCAGTGTCCATAGCATGGTGTGATGGAAAGAGATTCCAAAACTCTGCTATGTTGCTGTGTTCTGACCTACACTGGCATATGTTAATCACTGAAGGGATATTACTCTATAACACTCTGGCTTACACACCAAATTTGCTCCTTCACTTCTGACAAACTAGTATTTTGTGACTACTTAGAGTTCACTCTCTTGACTAACCAAGTTTTTTATTCTTCAGATCAGAATGAACACATAATTTTCAATGAGACCAAGAGAATTTGCATGATTAATTTAAGAACAACTTAGCAGTCAACAAATAGGGGAGAAAAACAGTCAAGACAATAAAGATTCTTTTTTCCATGAATATATTATATCTTCATATATATAAAACTGAGGATTAAAATGTAATAACCCTTAAATAAGGCAGGTTAACTTCTGACATCTGTCTTCTGGACCCTTCAGTGGCAAAGCCAAATCTGAAGTGACAAAGGCCTTTGAACATAAGGTCCATGGATATACTTCATGGGCTTTATCTTTCATTAAGTTATCTGGGAGAAAGAGCAGTGGTCATGCAAACTACTCTAGATCTTAAACAAAACTAACATTTGAACAGAGCAAAATTTTTAGTCTGAGCACAGGAAACCTAAAGGAGGTGACCATTAGATTGATTAATTCCAAAGGATTTAGCACTGATGTTTCTTTTTCATGGGGTGACAACTTGAAAATGTTGAGGATGTCTTTCCCAGAGCTTTACAAAGGCACTTCGCTTCACTAATCTAATTCTTTGGTGGAGCCATTAATTTTGCCTCTAAGAATAAGGAATATTTTAGCTCGTAAGAAACTCCATAGTCACAAAGCAGCAACTTGATATGATTAAAACAAGCTCTTTCCATGATAGGCTCAGCTGAGGAATTTGGATAAATGCTAATTCTGTGATTTTCATATTTCAGTGATTTGGCTCTCTTATCAGTTCCCATTATGCTAACTTTTTTCATGAAAATGAAAAGAAAATGAGGGATTGCAGTTCAAGTTTCCTCTTAATGTGATGGCTGCCTTCTGTGAGAGTCATCAGGAAGTCAGCTCACTCAAATTTTGAAAACTGACTAGAATCCATAATTATTGATGTCGAAGCCCATACTCTCCAAAAGACCTATGAATGCTCCTTGGCTTTCACTTAGTCAACGGGATTCCCTGTGCTTTCTGTTCTTCATCCTTAAAACACTCCCTGTAGAAAGCTAGTGAATTGCCCAGGTTATTTATGGTGGACAGAAAAACTTGTTTCTAGAGTGTTCTGAATATTTAAGAAAAATGGAACTATCTCTCTATGGTGGTATTAAGAGGTGGAGTCTTTGAGGGATATTAGTTTTGGGTGAGGTTGTAAGATTAGAACCCCCATGATGGGATTAATTTCTTTCCTTATAAAAAGAAAAGGAAGAGATACCAGAGCTGCTTCTGCATATGATAAGCAATCGCAGCAAGAAGGTGGTCACCTAAAAGCCAGGAAGAGAGCCCTCACCAAGAACCAAATCTGTTGGCACTTTGATCTTGGGCTTCTTAAGATCTCTTAAAGCAGTGAGAAATAAATGTGTGTTGTTTAAGCCACCTAGTCAATGATAGTTTGTTATAGCAGCCAGAGCTATGACAAATAGCAATAAAAATAACAACACAACAGTCGTAATTATAATGTATCTGATAGACCATTTAGAAGAATTCTTTCTCTGTTGACCCCATCACTCTAGTTATTGAACTGAGCCTCTTCTCATTTCACAAATCATGGGAAACCAAGCATTTTCTCCTAGAGTTTGCTCAACTTCTCTGTTGTTTCATCTTCATGGTCTCTCTGCTCCGTGGGCTCTTATTTCCACACACCATCTCTGTGATACTATTCCTTGTCCTTGACATGCAACTTAGCATTCCTTTGCGTATAAAACAGAAACACAAAAATCCATTTGAGTAAAACATTAGTGGGCACTTTTGACTTTGCTGAAGTTTTCTGTTGCTGTTTTGTTTGGATTTTTTTTTTTTTTTTTTTTTTTTTTTTAGGGAGGGGAATACTGAAATAGGAGTAATGGTGAAGCAATGCAAACAATATTAAAATCCATATTTAACAGATTATTTCTAAATTTTCTCTGTGGGAATCCCTAGAAGTTTTACTGTTTACATTAGTTTTCTATGGCTTTTAGAATAAAATACCACAGAGTGGCTTAAAACAATGAATATGTATTATCTCATGGTTCTAGAGGCTAGAAAACCTAAACTAGTATCACTGAACCAAAATCAAGGTATCAACGGGGCCACATGCCCTCAGTAAATTCTCAAAGTGAATCCATTCCTTGCCTCTATCAGCTTCTGGTGACTGTTGGTATTCCTTTGCCTGTGGCCACATCATTCCAACTTAGCTTCTATTTTTATATTAAATCTTCCTTTCTGTTTGTCTAATTTCCCTCTTCCTCTTTCTTATAAGGACATTTATGATGACATTAGGGCCCAAACAAATAATCCAGGATAATCTCCCCATGCCAAGATCCTTCATTTAATCATATCTGCAAAGACATCCCCACCCCCCACTTCCCTATAGGGTACCATTTACAGGTTCCAGAGATTTGGACCAGATATCTTTGAGTGGCCATTATTTATCCTACAGTATTCTCAGCTAATTCCAGCCTATCTCCATTTTGTTACTTCCTCTTCTCTTTCTTCCTCCTCTTCTGTTTTAGCAACCTCTTCCTTTCAAGGACAGCTAAACTCTTCTCCATGTATTACTTAAAACAAGTTTATTCTCCTCAGTCCATAGGGTTAAATACTCATCTGTTGCATACTTATCAAGGTACTCCAGACAAAACCAAAACAAACAAAAAATACAGGAATAATAAACAAAAACCTATTTAATAGAAACCATGATAGCTACAAAGTGAGAATTTATTTTCCTATTGTCACAAAAGAGTTGATTCATTTTTACTTACAGTATCCGTCAAATCTCATTACAATTTAAAAATAACTGCAGTGTCTTAATAGTCTCATGACAATCTTTTCTTTTTCCTTTTTTTTTTAGAATTTGTTTATTTGAGAGAGGTAGAGGGGAAGGGCAAGGAGAGGGAGAAGGAATCTCAAGCATACTCTGTGCTGAGCCTGGAGCCCGATAAGGGGCTCAGTCCTACCAGACTGGAGCCTGGTGAGGGGCTCAATCCCTACCACACTGAGATCGCAACCTGAGCTGAAACCAAGAGTCAGACACTTAACGGACTGCCACCCTAGTGCCCAATATTCTCATGACAATTCTTAATGGAATATGGTTAGTTTCTCTATTTTAAAAATGAGGTAACTGGTCTCAAAAGGTAGGCAACTGTGCAAGTTTATATAGCTAGGAAGGGGAAGAGCTAGAAGTCTAAAGTAATACTGACTCCAAGGCCTTGTTCTTAAGCACTAAGCTTTACTACCCTTTGAAATTCAGTTTGATAGTCTATAAAAAGAGATAAAAGTATTGTTAACCAAGTATTAATTGCAGTGTTAAATGAAGTAGTTCAGGTGAAAGTACTACATAAATTATAAAACTTTATGCAAAAGTGACCACTGCCCCCTCCATAATCACCACCAATTCCACCATCACTACTGCCACCACCACTATCAATACCAGTATTATCACCATCACTACTAACACCACAATCATCACTACTATTCCCATCCTCTCCGCTACTACTGTTACCACCTTTATCATGAGCTCCACCATCATGAACAACTACCACCATCCCCACTATACCTCCAGCAATACCAAAATTGTCATTGGTATCACCAATATCATCACTATCATGACCACTACTCCTATCACTGCTAGTACCATAACTGTTAGTACCTCTGATACCACTATATCATTACCCCTAGTGGTGTTCTAGAGCTGCCTCATACCAGCTCATGAGATATGACTGTTAGAATCTCTCTTCAACTCTGCCTTCACTAATACCACATTGGTAACTCAAAATCGGGGTATTTATCCCATGGAAGTTAGGAGATACAATAAACCAGTGATGTTTATAGTCTAGCTCACCAGGAATCCACCTACCACCAATGCTCCCATACCAATACCACCATCATTACTACCACCATCACTTCCAGAACTACTGCCATCATATCATTTTCAGTGTTTTCAACACATTGTAAGTATTACCATCTGAAAAATGACACTTAATTTCCACCCCCCCTCAAATGAATCAGCATGCCATTCTGGTGATTATTTATGTGGTTAGCATTAGAAAGTAATGTAAATTTTGGCCTTGGTACAGGAGACTAGTATGTACGGGTATAATGGAGCATGGGGTAGGAGTGGGGTGAGGGGACATCCTCCAAACTCAGCATCCTTCTTGGCTATAAAACGTGCTGTGAGGTTTTGCTAGATTTATTGGACAGGCAGTCTGTCCACACCAAATCCATTCCAAACAAGCCTGCTGGCCCTTCATTACTGTCACATCAGTTAGGCTGGATTGCTGGAAACACATTTATCTCTAGGAATAAGAGAGAGTCGTGTTAGAGCTGACATGTTACACACCTGGGGAGGTGTGAGGCTGTGAGTAAGGAAACTCTTCCTTTATTATGGGAAGGCTAAAAAGTGAGTTGAATGTGGCTTAGGACGCTGCAAATGAATGTTTAGTCTTTAGAGAGAAAAAAGCATAGAAAGCAAACAGAAACATACATAAAAAGAGTTGCTAAGCACTTATGAACTCTGCCTTTATAACTTATACACCGTGTGATTGATAATATTTACATTTTACTACTAAGTGGACTGAGACTAAGAGAAGTAAAGTTACAATATATGGCAGGGTGGCGTTCTCTGGTTTCAAGTCCGTACTTTCCAGCTACATCCTCATAGACAAAGAGGACATTTAATATAAAGACTTAATAGATATAAAAACAAAGTCAGATTTTTTCATATGCATCTCTTTATATTATCAAAATAAATTTGTAAAATAGGCATTATTATCTCTACATTTCAGAAAAAGGATATTTAAAGAATATCAGTTACTTGTTCAAAGGAAATCAGCTCATAAGAGCCAGACAAGGATTCATATTTATAATAAAATATTCTAAATCTTACCTCCCACCCTTTTTCCTGTACCCCAAACTTTGGGGATGTTAGTGCATAGATATTTAGTCGGAATTGAGTCAGATTGTTTTATAACATGATTTAAAATATTCTTTGCTCAATAGCCACCTAAAGTTTTATTTTTGTGCTATAGACAATTTGAGTTTGTTGTTGTCTTTGCTTTTATATTATAAATTGCTTGAACTCATGTTTGTTTATGTTGTATGGATGGTTTTATGTTGTATGGATGGTTTTCAGGTTGATCATTGAATAGCACACTGTAGATTGTGTGCACTTAATCCAGTATATTTGAAATCTAGGACTTTGTTACTGTGTGCATTAAGATAAATTAGTTAGTAACCTTTTGAGGTTCTTTTTAGGCAACATTATTAATTGTCCTAATTATTTAGGTCTTTCTAGTCCTTTTTTAAAACCGTGTATTGATTCTAATTACTGTTCTTTATGTGATTATTATCTAATGTCTTGGTAAATGCATGTATGGATATTTATCTTGAATTTTTTTCTATTTACCTAAAGCAAGATTTTTTTTTTTTTAATCAACTTGTCTCCCCTTTAATCAGCTATCCTTTCACATAATGCCAGAGGCAGAAATAAACTGACAGTAATCTAATGGTGAGAAGCAATAGATACAATTTAATCCTAGATTAAGGAATTCCCAGCTGCTACTAATATGTATATAAGATGATGTTTTAGCAAGAATGTTCTTTGTCCTGGGGCGCCTGGGTGGCTCAGTGGGTTAAAGCCTCTGCTTTCGGCTCAGGTCATGATCCCAGGGTCCTGGGATCAAGCCCCGTATCGGGCTCTTTGCTCAGCAGGGAGCCTGCTTCTTCCTCTCTCTCTGCCTGCCTCTCTGCCTGCTTGTGATCTCTCTGTCAAATAAATAAATAAAATCTTTAAAAAAAAAAAAAAAAAAAAAGAATGTTCTTTGTCCTATATCCTCAGTATGTTCCTTTTCTTCTACTTTCACTGCCACTGACTTTTAGAAACCCTTACTTTCATTCAGGTAAAGCCCACATTATTACTTAATGTAGTCCTTAGATATGTTCAGACTCACTCAGAATGATAACTTGACCAAGTTGTATGTTCTAGTCTTGAAACTTCTCTGTGTAAGAGAAGGGAATGATGATAGAGCTGGAATAGATGCTTGTGTTTCTGCTTCCTGTACTGCTGACCGTTGTTTAGATGCCAGCTCTTCTAACACAGGCATTATCCTCTGTGCTGAAGATACACAGAATTCTATCACATACGATGTGGATGATAGATGAACAGTAATTCATTATAGTGTAAGCAGAACTAAAAACACTAAAATTAGTGGTTCCATAAATACAAATGTCAAGTGGGGTCTAACTTATTTTGTGTATGGAGAGGATGGTGCATATAAGAGGGTATCTGAGTCTATTAAACCTAATTTCCAGACCCTTTTTGATCCTTAAAGGATACAGCCATTAACTAGGTAGAAAATGGCAGGAAAGGGAGGAAAGTTAATTCTAAAACATTTTATGTATATGATAGTATTTAATTTTCAATTGTCCCTATTAAATAAGCATCAGTTGTTATAATTCTAAACAATAAACCAAAGCTGAGAGAAGCTAAGTAATTTCTACAAAATCATCACTTAGTAACTATTCAAGCAATGGTTTAATACTATATTGGTTTGTTAAAAGCAAAACAACAGGACTAAAATGGAGTTTCTTATGTTAAGCTCCATGTTACCAAACTGAGACTAATTATTGTTTTAACGCTCCTAGAAATGGTTCCTTAAACCGGACAATCAGGGGTCACCTCATTGTTATTAGTTAGGTAATCTGCCTGATGATCTCTCCAATTCCCTAAAGGAAAGTAATCTTGCCATAAAGACAGCTTTTTGCTTGCTATAACTTCCTTCTTCCTGCTCTCTTCTCCCTAAAAATGTCTTTTATTTTGTATAGCTCCTTAGAGCCCCTTTCTGATAGATGAATGCTGCCTGATTTATGAATCATTGAAAGAAGCCAATAAGATCTTTAAAATTTACTCAGTTTAATTTTGCTTTTTAACAGATTTTTGTTCTCAAGCCCAGTTTCTTTGCTGTACTAGTGCTCATTTTTTGGATTTCACAGATGAGTAAAGTAATTTTTTTTTTAAATGGAGATTTATCATACATTGCATTTTAAGAAGTAATGGTATTTTGAAAAATAGCTATTATCTATTAGAAATCCCATTTAATAAAAAAGAAGGAATTTTAATAAAAAAAAAATTAGCACAGACATACGTTTAGAACAAAAGCAGTCATTTCCAAGAAAGTAGAGTTGGCAGTTTCTATCTCACACACATATAAACCACCCCCCACACACACACGCGTCCCGCAATATTCTAAAATTTATTCCTTCGTATTTCTGAAAACTTTCTTGTTAACTAGTATTCAGAAACTACTACATTGGGCTAGTAATTGACTTGGGACAATTAGCCGAGGGCTGTTCTATTTAATAGTCATCCTTTCTTTTTGGATAGACACTAGTCAGAGCATGTCAGTGTGCTGCTAGTCCAAATACAGGCATCATCATACCTTGTGTTTGTTTACATTTGGGTCAACCTGTCTTTAACAAGTGCTTATTTTTCATGAGAGTAGAGAGAATCATGGAAGAGGGAGTGAGCAGCCCCCCTTGTATTCACCTCTTTAAGAATGATGGTCAGATTGGGAGTAGAGCTCCTGCAATTAGAATTAGAAATGCCAGTTTTCCTCCTCTGGTTTATTGGGAGTAGGAAATAAAACTTGTCAAGTGCCCCACAGAGTCTCCCAATGTGAAGTCCTATTTCAAATACTTACTGCCTGCTGCTATCTGAATTTCCATTTAGAAATAATTATCAAAACCATATGGGTTAAAAGGGTTGGGGGGAGTCACAAAATGGAAATATGTAAATTGCAGCAAATTTGGCCTTTTGCATTTGGCTGAATCTCCCCCAAGCCAAGAACTTCCCTCTGTGCCTTTTGCAGCCTGGGTTCCCATGCTGCTGCCCCCACCTGGGCATAGGCCACCCCCTTCTCTCCTTACAATCCTGCATTACAGTTCTGAGCAGTTGAGTAGAGTAAACTTAGTTCTCTAGGTCCTAGTGGCTGTCCACTTCTCAGAATTATTTTAAGCTCTTTTCCTCCATGGAGAAGTTGTTTGTACCTTCTTGGTGTACCACCAGGTAAAACCACCACTGACTCCTGTCAGAACTCAGTGTCCTGTGCTAACCTCAGTCAAACCAACAAACAAACAGCCTCTCACAAATCCATCTGTCTGTCTGTTCTACTAGATTGTGACTTACTTGAAGGCAAGGAATTAATACTCCTCTCTGCATCCCTAGCAACTACATGTTACCTCACCTACTCAATACACGATTATTGACTGAGTAGAAGCTCACAGAAATTTGATTTAAGCTATACAATAATTGTTATATAATACATATAGCGTACATTATGTAACATTATATAATATATAATTATGCAATAGTAAACTGGCTTTCCTGAATAGATTAAAAAGGATTTATTATGACTCCTCAAACCCACTATTAGGAATCATATGTAGGTTTCTCACAGGCCATTTAAATTTACATAAGACATTAAGACTTCTTGTCAAAAAAAAAATTAAACTTAGTAAATTTTAAAGATCTTATGGGCTTTATTTAGTGGTTCGTGAATCAGACAGCATCCCATCTAGTAAACAGAAAGGCACATCCAAGAGTTGTACAAAATGAAACACTTTTATGCAGAAGGGGTGGGGCAAGGAAGTTATACTAGCAAAAAGCTGATTGTGGCAAGGTCACTTTTCTTTTGGGGAAAGCAGGGGTCTATCATACACTGACCAGATAATTTTAATCAACTGTTTAAGACTCCATTCCTGGGGTAGACTAAAACTGCAAGTAAGTAGTAAGTCACAGTTGGGTGACTCCGGGGCTTAGCATATGTGACTCCGTATTGGGCCCATTGCCTTGTTTTTAACATTTCTAACTAGACTTATATTTATGCCATGATATAGTATTTTGGGGTTAGGGTTACATGACTTAAAAACAAAAACTCAAAAGACAATGAGTGCTAACCAGATACTTGTTCCATAATGATACTAACATCTTAATGTTTAGGCATTGTGAAGGAACAGCTTTGGTGTGACAAGAACTACTTTAGAGACTTCAAAGTAACTCTGGTAAATTTATGTATATTTTAATGGTACTCTGCATTTTTAATATAACTTTCTGACTTTTTCATGTAAAATCTTATCACAATTTAGCTTTGGGGGCATTGTTTTTATACAATGTCGTAGACATAGGTTAGTCTAAATTTGAGGTAATGTATGTCCACATTTATCAATATGTGGCTACTAATCACCTGATATGTGGCTAGTCTGATGTATTGTAAGGATGAGTTATATACCAGATTTTGAAAATTTAGGACAAAAAAAAGAATGATGTCTTATTAATATTTGTCTTGATTATATGTTAAATCATAATATTTAGAGTATATTGATTCAAATAAAAATTAACTTCAGTGGTTTATTTTTATTTTTTAACATGGCTACTAGAATATTTAAAATTACATACATGCCTCACATTTGTGAGTTAGGTTACATTTCTTTTTGACAGTGCCATTCTAGGTAGACTATGTAAATGGACCAGTTTCTGTGGCTACTTTGTGTGTTGCCCTTGAATTTTGGGTGGAAACACAGAGGGTGGCAATATATAATATCATTAATACATGTTTATTTAGAATCTACCATGCAGCATACCCTGCGATAAGCACTGAAAATGCAAGTTTGAAATAAGCAGCCATGATCCCTGCTGTCACAATATATAACCTAGTGAGGAAGACAGATGTTAAACAAAGACTTATTTGAATACCTAATTTGACCAGTGTGGTGCTTGGCACAGTAAGAGATATAAAGAAGTACATAAGTCAGAGTATCCAGCTTCAAAGAATTTTCAAAGTAGTCAGATACATTTCCTAATAAAAAATGAAAATATTCATCCCATGTATTTTTTTCTCTTTTGATATTTTTCTCCTTGAATATTTAAACCAGTCTGTATTTAACCATACCTCTTTTAGAAATGATAAGTTCTAGGTATTCTAGAAATCTTAGACCTTTGCCCTACTGCGTACCTTGGTAACTGAGCTTGTTGCATTGGAAAGATTACTAGATTGGGCATGCAGAATCCTGAAAGTTAGACTTGTCTTTGTCCTGACTTAGCTATGCTACCTTAAAAAAAGTGATTTCTTTATTTCAGCTTCATAACCTATTTCTGATGAAAGGGGGTTGGTCTAGGTGATTTCTATCTCAGTTACAATGTTTGCTGTTGTAATTGGAAGCCTCAAAATTAGTTAGTTGCGGAAGGTTAATTATGGGCCTAACAAATTAAGAGGCCCAAATCCCTCCAATCCCCAAAAATCTGCAAGGTTTGATCCAGCAGCTTACCAGGGACCAAATTTCTCTCCATCTCTCTTTCTGCTTACTTCACTTTGAGACTCATTGGTCCTAAAATGGCTGTAAGTCACATTTTGTTCATACAGCCAGCATAAGAGAGTGGCATTTGGCTCAGCATTCTTGGTGCAATTTCTTAGATTCTTCTCAGATTGTCTGGTTGGAGGAATTAGATGGCATGCCCATCCATAAACCTAGCTCTTCAGATAAAACAGTAGCCTGATGGGCTTAGTTTAGTTCACATGTTTCACCTATGGAGCCAGGAATAAATTCAGTTTCCCTGAAACCATGCCGACCCCTAAACAGAGATTACAGCCGTTGTCAAGGGGAAAGGGAGGAGTAAAGGCAACCCACAGATGCTCTGCAGGGCACCTGCATGATCTTGATGTAATTATGTTCATTCTGTGCTACTGCATTATCTTGTCTGCAAGATGATGAGAATACTGTCATACTTAGTACACCACGAGATTCCTGTGAGGACAAAACAAAAGAGCCAATGTGAAGGTTCCTAGCACAGAGCCTAGCTTTCAGTTGACATTTACATAAAACCTTCAGGTCCTCATTCCTTTTGTCTGTGAGTCTTTAAGCCCCTGGTTTCCCCATTCCTCACTGTATTTGTCCATAAATATGAAAGCTTCCCTTTTGGCTTATTCTTAAAACTCTGATGAGAATTCATGGGTAGCAAATGTAAATTGCGTGAAACTTTTTATATATCAACATAATTTCATTTATTCTCTCAGAAGCTTAACTGTATTGGTCTGGGTTTTTGTTTTAGTGTGACTTAATGTCTAAAGATACATCAGTTTCCCTACATTGACTAATTGCCATTTCCAGCAACACATCCTGAGAAAAATGTTTTCACAATATTCTGCAAACATGCACTGATTTCTCTCTCTGAACTTCCTTGTAAACAGCTTATCAAGGCTTCCAAATTCAGACTGTCATTAATAGAGTAGAAACAGTGTAGTAATTTTTTTGAACTGCTGATGTAGAATAAACACCAAACATAAACATACACTCCTTTCTCTCTGTATCTGTAAATGCACGGTAGATACACAAACATGTGATCCAAATCATATTGTTACAAAAATAACCAGAAAGTGCATGTTAGTTTCCCTGAATTCTGTAAATGAGCTTCAATTACACATATTACTACCCATGGTGATTCTATTTCAAAATGTCTTTGAATTCATCTGTGCTGAGATGACCTGGAACCTCTTCAACTCATATGTATAAAAGGAAACTCAATTTTGTCTTTCACTTACCTGATTTTTTCTTCATGTTGCTTATTTCTGTTAATGAGACCTCCATCCTCTCAAGTCTTAAGGTATCAGAATTATCATTAACACCTTTCTTTTCCTTATAATATCCTATCCTGTTACTTTAACCACTATTATATATATAAAACAAACCTATTTCCATCCTATCATCACAATTGCTACTTCCCTGGCATTTGTCAAATGAATCTGTGGATCCAGGTTCATTAAATGCCTGTATCTAATGCCTGTTTGCTGATGGGTCCTCCTAAATGAACTTCAGAAACTCTGCTCGATTCATCTTTATATTTTAGCATTTAGCCCAGTTTCTGGCATATAGTACATGCTTATTAAATATTGGTTGACGTGACATTTGATTTATCCAAGTGCCCCCAGTCTCTCCTTATTCAAAATCAAACTATGTCTTGCTGTCTGATTAATTTTCTCAAAGTAGAGTTCTGTTCATATCACTCTTTAAACACAATAAAAGGTACCATTTGCTTAAAGGCTACTGTGTTTCAAGGTTATTCTTCTCAGTAACCCTCTAGCAAGCTATCATTTCCATTTTCACTGATGAGGAAATTGAGGTACAGTAAGGTGAGGACACAGGTTGAGCTCACAAAATTATCAAGGTGCAGGTCTGTGTATAAATTCACATCTCTGTGACTCCAGGGACTGTGGTTTCTGCTAGGTTATTTCCTTACTCTGCTTAAAAATTTCTGTAATGCCTCTCTAAAATGGCCTGTCCTTTTAGGACAGGAACAGATCATTAAAGATCTAGGTTGTGAGTGTCTACTGAGGCCTTGTTGTTCAAAGTGAGGTGGGTGAGCAGCAGCCTGCCATTGCTTAGAGCTGAAGATGCTGGCTCTCAGGCTCCAGCCCAGACTTCCTGAACCAGAATCTACATTTTAACAAGATCCTACAAGTGATTTGTGAACACTTGGAAGATTCAGACTCATATTTCGGGAAAACCCTGATTACTAGGTACCAGCGCTGATGTACCAAGGAGAACCTTGTCATGCTTGCCTAACCCAGCTTCTTCTTTCATAGGGTTATCAAAGACATAGCTTAAGGAGGTAAGGGTGATTTTACAATGTGTTGTATACCTGTGAAGAGACACTCTAACAACTGAAGGCATTTTTATTCATAACAGTCATTACAGTTTGTAATTCCGTATTCTGGGAATGACTAATTGCTTATGAAACTGAGGAAGCTAAAAGTTCTTACAGGCAGGGTGCCTCTATGCTCTCTGTGTCATTGTTTCCCCTGCACCAAGCGTGGACATGGTAGGGGTTCAATATACATGTGTTGAATAAGTGAATATGGTATTGAATAATGACCTTGGAGACAGAGTTGGGTAAAAAAAAATATGTGGGGCTACTGATAAGAATATTTTAGCTAAGGGGTGGGGATTCCAATTGGAGGGAAATTTCTTGTGTTGTGTTTCAGATCTCTCTTTTGTTCCACACTTATTCTATCACTTCGTCTAAGACATTCCAATTATGTTTCTTAAGTTTGTACTTTTGATCACCTGGGGAAAGGTTGAACATGTTAGAGGACAGAATTAATGTCCAGTAAGGTATTTAAGGACTGAAATCATGGTATGACTTACAAAATGTAATTTAATGGGACTAAATGTAATAGCATCATTTTGGTTCAGAAGATCAATGAAAAAAATAGAGAAATTGTGACTTTAGGAAAATGAAAGCACAGTTTTATATGGTACAGTATCATTCAAAGTAGTGGCATTACTATCCATAAAATTATATGAGTTAAGGATGAAATAAGAGAAGTAGAGCATCCCAGTGAAGAAGATTGTAGTTGCCTATTTCAAGCCCCAGTGAACTTTTCTGAAAAGAGCTAAATAGTCAAACTCTAATCTTTGTGGGCCATAAGTTCTCCTTTATCACAATTACTCAATTCCTCTGTTGTGATGAGAAATCTGCTATAGGTAATAGGTAAATAAATGAGTGATTATTAAACAGTTCCAATAAACTGTTTTATATACACTGAAATTTTAATTTCATATAATTGTCTGAAGTATTCTTTTTACAAATTTTCCTTTCAACTATTTAAAAATGTAAAAAAAAAAAAAAATTCTTAGCTCATGAGCCATACAAAACTAGGCTAAACCTGGTCCACAGGCCAAAATTTAGCAAACACTGTTCTATTCTGTTGCAGTCTGAGTCCTCATAGAATCTGTTGGATGCTAACCATTTGAACAGAAATGGATAAATTGTTAGGTTTTCAAAAAGGAATGCATATAATTCTGTTAAGACTGAAAAGTACTAGGGGCAACTGGGTGGCTCATTCGGTTAAGTTGTGTGCCGCTCAGTTGTGTCTGAATCTTGATTTTGGCTCAGGTCATGGGCTCAGGGTCTTGAGATCGAGCCCTGCATCAGATCCATACTCAGCAGGGAGTCTGTTTGAGATTCTCTCCCTTTGCCCTTCTTCCCCACCCCTGCAGATGCACTCTTTTTCTGAAATAAATAAATAAAATCCTAAAAAAAAAGATGAAAAGTACTGCTACATGAAGAAAACAAAAAGAAAATGGAATGAATACCTAATTTGGAAAAGAAAGGACTTTGTGCAACATGGTTGCCAATTAATTCAAATAATTATTGAATAATAATAATTTGATAATATTAAATTAATAATATTAATTAATTAATAATATTAAATAATAATAAAAATAAATAATTAAAAGTAAATTATCTTTAAAAAATATTTTATTTATTTAACAGAGATCAGAAGTAGGCAGAGAGGCAGGCAGAGAGAGGGGGGGAAGCAGGCTCACCACTGAGCAGAGAGCCTGATGCAGGGCTCAATCCCAGGACCCTGGGGTCATGACCTAAGCTGAAGGCAGAGGCTTTAACCCACTGAGCCACCCAGGTACCCCAACTAAATTTAAGACAAATATGAAATAGGGTTAGAGAGGTGGTGTATCATTGCATCTTCAGGTTTAGAATTTAGATTCAGAAAGGCTTGGACTCATCGTGGAATGTGTATGATATTTTGAACAATATCCTAAGTATTTTCCTGCCCCCTCTCCTCATGTATAAGTTGAAGAAAATTATAATACCTATCAATTAAATTAGCCTTTTTAAGAAACAAAAAAAAAAAAAAAACTGCTCCAAAACCTCTCAATTCTGTGGGTAAACTGGGCAGTCCCTCTTGTTTTTGCCTCGACTTCCACATATGACTACATTCAGTCAGAGTATCAGCTGGACTGGACTATCCAAAACGGACTCACTTAAGTTTGATAATGGCTCTGACTATTGGGTGAGGTATTTGGGATCCTCTCCCCATGGCCTCTCATTCTTCAGTAATCTAGATTTTTTTTTTTTTTATTTGATGCCTTGAGGACAAGATTCTAAGAGAGGAAAGGAAGATCCTTCAGGGATGTTTGAGATGTAGGATACAAAATATATTCAGTGTTACTTCCACCACAGTATATTTTTCCAAGGAAGATAAGGAATTAGTGCAGATTTAAGAAGGTGAGGAAAGAGCCCTCCCATCTGAATGATAGGGGCAGAAACAGTTAAATTGCAAAAGGTGTGGTCATAGGGATTAGTTGTTAAATATAGTCATTAACCTACTTAATCTACTTAATAGGGTATTGTAAGGGTTAAACAAGGTAACATTTGCAAAAGACTTACAGTAATCCACAATCCACAGTAATTGATTAATAAATAGTGACTATATCCTTCTGGGTCTGTAGAATGAAGAGGGGAAGGAAGAACACAGAATGGGAGATGTTCCAGTTTAGAATGAGCTGCTTCTGAGTGTATTGTCATCATGACAAGTATCGAGATTGAATGGATTAAAGAAGACAACAATGTAGCTAGATAAGGGGAATTCAAGCTTCAAAACTCTTAATTAATTTTTTTCTCTTCTTTGTATGAACATCAATTATCAGTGGAGCACAATTTAAGGCAAAACTCATGACATGTATGAGGAAATGTGCATTAATTTTATTGTCAAGTTTTTTTTTTTTAAATTAAGTTTATCGTATGATCATGGAGAATAATTATGAACTTAATCTGAGGCCAAGTTTGAGATATTTGTCCTTTAAAATAGTAAAAATGCTGTATCCATCTATTTGGGTTTGTATTGCCTCTTTTCCTTTACAAATTTCCTGAAAGAAGAGAGGATGTTATCTATAAAGTTTGTTCCAACATCATTTGGATTAAAAGACCAAATACAAAGATGTTTTAGAAAATACTGGCACCTGAGAGAAAACCGATTTTATCTGAAATACGAGAATAGAGAAGAAAGAGGAAAAAAAAAAACACCTTCCTCCTCATCTCTGTGCATATTTCCTCACTGCTGAGATAAGGAGAGGAAGAGTTTTCTGACACACAAGATGATGACAAGAAAGATCTGAGTCATCCAACCCATGAATGTGGGAGATTGTAGAAAACAGGGCTAGAGAGGTATCTTACTGACTTTGGCCATGCCTACTCAGAAAGGTTTATGTGGCTAGATTCCTTAATATTTTTTTCCCCATTTTTCACAAGTGATTTTGAACACCTCAGCCCACAAAAGGAAACATTACCTAACTAAGTATTGACAAAAGGCAATTTCAGCCTTTTCCTAAAGAAATAAGTAAAAATAAATGAATGTAAATAAATAAGTGACTTTGTTCTTCTAGGTATAATTAGCTTTGCCTGATGTGCTGGATATTTTTGTTTGTTTCTTTAAATCCATTCTCTACCTTTGTTTTGCCTAGAGAAGCTTATCTATACAAACTATAACAACTGATTCTGTTTTCTTTTGGCTTCTGCGTGAGTTTAGCCAAAGATGAGTACAATCAGAAAACCAAAGGAAGGGAGGAAAGTGATTCTCCCTCTGCCATCTACTCTTATTGTTGTTATTAGCTGGGAAGCACTACAAGTGTCTCTTATGATTCTCCTGTACCCATCTCACACCTTGGTAAATCATTTTTTATTAAACATTCTTCAAATTACTTAATTTTAATGTGTCATTTCTTTTCTGATGATATGCATAGAGATCTTAAAGTATCTTCTGGTCTACCCAAAACAAAAAATAATTTGTAACAACAAATGGAAACTATAAGGTAGTCAGTCAAACACTGCAGCTAACATTGAACTTATCTCATCCTTCTTTCAAATATTTTCCCTCATTTTTTAAAAACTTTTATTGAGTGCCTCCTCACTACTCAAAAGGCTGAGCCAAAGTATGGTCTGGGCAAGCAGTTTATAGTCTAGATGTGTAGGTAGTCATCAGTCACACAAAACAAATAGAGAATTTAAATTGTGGTGAATGCCATGTAGACAAGGCATGTTTTCGTACAAGAGTGTGTAATAGGGGGTCTAGGGGTGAGGGAAGGTTAGCCTGAAGAAATAATATATAAGCAGAGATATGATGGATCGTAGGTATTAACTAAATGTGGAGGACTGGGAAGAAAATTTCAGACAGGGAAGAGATATGCAAAAGTCTCACAGCAGAGATAAATGGAATGCAGTCTAAGGACTAGACTAAAAGAAAGCTAGTATGGCCAGAGTTCAGAAGGTGAGTGAGATCACAGTGTTGGACTTGGCTAGTAGAGTAAATAAGGCCAAACCATGGAGGACATTGTGAGTCATATTGAAGATTTTTGGTTTATATACAAAAAATGGTAGAAACCTTCTATTTAAATGAAGGAATGATATGATTTGTATATTGAAAACATCTCCCTGCCTGAACTGTGGAGAGTAGACTGGAAGAGGGCAAAAAAAGAGAGTTGACAGTAGTGGTTAGTGTTCATGAAAGCCAGGTAAAATAAGAACAACAACAACAAAATTTATTGTCTTACCATTATAAGGTATTTGATAATGGTACAGAAACCAGAGTGAAATGAATAGAGGATGAGGAAGCATAAAGTATAAATATAGAATATTTGTTCACTGCCTTTGATAAAAGAGAGTTCAGAGTTGGATGATGGTGGTAAGGGAGATTTATTTTTCAAGATGGAAAACTTGAGCATTTTTAAATGTCAATGAGAAGAATAATGGGTTAGAGGAAAAGGTTGAATATACCAAAAAATTGATAATATAAAATTCAGAGAGGGCAAATGTGAAAAGATCTTAAATATAAATGGAAAAGAGATAGCTATATTTAATATCATCAGATCCATAATGAGGAACTCACCTCTATAATGTAAGAATAGGCATAAAAGAACATGCAGTTACAGAATAAAAACAATTAGAGATCTTAGAATTGAAAAATAGCACAGCTGTAAAATCATGGATGACCCGAAGGTGGACCTGATCGAGCTATTACTGAATTAAAAGTCTGAAAGATTGAAAAGGATTCTTCCAGATAACAGTACAAAGAAACAAAGTGGAAAGTATGGAAGAAAAGTTGGGAGCTGTGGAGGACAGACACAGAATTTCTCACTCCACCTATTATAAATTCCAAAGAGAAGTATAGAAAAAATGGACGGGAATCAATATTTGAGGAAATAATGGCTGATGAGAATTTTCTAGAAGTTATGAAAGACAGGAGTCTAGAGGTTGTCTACAGATCTACAGTATTTCAGATAGTGTTAAGCAAACACGTGCACACTTCACAGTGAAAATTCAAAATATTAAGGGCATTTAAGAAACCCTAAAAATGTGCCAGAAGGAAATGACAGATTATCAACAGAGTACCAATTGTAGTCATCTATCTTTGAGCTGACTTCTGAGGAAGAGAGGATGTAAATAAAGCTCCTATTCTCTTGGCCTTTGCCAGATACTAAGAGTTACTGACAGTTTCATAAAAAAAAGCAGTACATTAATCTATGATAGATGATGGTCAAAAGATGCAAGCCAAGGATATGAAAGTACAATTTTATATAATACTTTAAATTTTAGAAAGTTGATTTTTTTCATGCATTCACAAATAGTTACTGAGGACTTCTCATGTGCAAAGCTCTGCGTGTGACCCTCAGGTTAAATGATAAGAAGAATGATGTTTTCTGCCCTCATGGAACTACAATCTAGCATATTTCCATTTTGCAGTACCTGATCAGCTGTATGATCTCTGTAAAAACATGGTTAATGACTTTGCTGAATAGAAAATAAAGCAACCTTTCAATATTTATAACCCAGGTAAAGGAGAACATGGGATATGGCTCAGATTCGATCACTGCCGTCTTTAAATGTTCATACACGGAGGCACAATCACACAGCGCAACACATTCTAAACATCCTTGATTCACTTTCCAGGTAAAATGTACCGTTTTGTTTTTTTTTTTTTTTTTTTTTTAGGGAACAAATTTATTTTGCTTTTTCTGAAAGTATCAGGAACTATGAAAAATAAGCTAAATATCTGGCCATCTGGCCATACCAAAAGCAAAATACAAGTAAAAACAACATTTAGAAATCATGTGTGACCTTACACAAACATGTTTCAAGATACTAAGTATAACACTCCTTCCTCCACAAAAAAAATATGGAACGCTTCATGAATTTGCGTGTCATCCTTGCACAAGGGCCATGCTAATCTTCTCTGTATCGTTCCAATAAAATGTACCTTCTTAGATGCTGGCATTCTCAGCGTTTGTCCCAGTGTTGTGCATTACTTACACAGGCCTACTTGTGTCTATGTAAAAAAAATAGTATTTGGTAAATATTTCTCAACTTTACATGACTGAAAACACAGACAAGTTGAATAGTTCATTCAAATTGTTTCTTTCAAATAATCCTGACATTCTAAAATTTATCTTGTAGACAATAGAAAGCAGCTATCCCCTTATATTTGCATTTATCTTTAATAAATACATCAAGTACTATTTATTGAGCAAAGAATTTCATCTGCACGTGTGCTTTGGGTGTCATGCATCATATTGCCCATCATATGCAATAATCTGTGATTTAATCATCACTGCTTACTTTTTGTAGAACTAGAATCCTGTCCAACTTGGTCATTAAGGCTCCTGCTTTTTTGTACATTGTACTGCATTCCCAACTTTGCATTTTTCCAAGTGCTTTTATATCATTATGCATGAAAATATTGTTATTTTCATTTTACCAAGAAACAAACTGATAATAAATTTGGCTTTATTAACTAACATTTAGTACCACTTGTTAGCTGTTTTGATTTTCTTTCTTATTTTTGTTCTTTGATATTTTTCAAGGCCCTTTATTTTGGTTCTTGTCCTCCTCACTTTCTAAGATAATGTGGATACAAAATTAGACAATTTCTCATTCATAACTATTTAAATAATTACTGGATTGAGTGTGCAAATTTTAAATAAATATTCCTAGTCCTATTTCAGAAAAGATGGGATCTATGTATTTTTTGTTGTTGTTGTTTTTTAAAGAATTTATTTATTTATTTATTTGACAGGCAGAGATCACAAGTAGGCAGAGAGGCAGGCAGAGAGAGGAAGGGAAGCAGGCTCCCTGCCGAGCAGAGAGCCTGACCTGGGGCTTGATCCCAGGTCTCTGGGATCATGACCCAAGCTGAAAGCAGAGGCTTTAACCCACTGAGCCATCCAGGCACCCCAGGGATCTATGTATCTTATCTGTCTTTCTAGAAGGTGTGCAGTATACTTGGGGTCACCCAAAAATCTATAATTATTTGAGAGAAAAAGTGCATGTGCAAACCAGCTTTTTCACTACATCTATCAATGATCAGAGTAGTTACCTGAAGGAAGGGTAGATTACAAAAATAATAAAAATCAAGGCTAAGAGAGCACTTAGGTGTGGCTGAGACCGGTCAGTCTCACTCCAAGTACTTACTTACTTATTTTCTTTCTTTCTTTCTTCCTTTCTTTCTTTCTTTCACAAGGCACTGAGTCACTGAATTCCACCTTCTCTCTGGTCTCTTTCTCTCTAGAAGAGATTCTGTCCTAAGGCCGGGAAAATAGCAACATGGAGAAGGATGCTTAGCCACCCTGTCCACTGGCCAGTATGGCCAAGCACTACTTTTGCTTTGCTCAGAAGGGCTTCCTCCTCCTCTGTCCTTTGACAGTGATTGGCAACTACAACAAGTTGTTGTGTCAAAGCTTCTGCAAGCCAATTATGAAAATGATGTGCACTTGCTTAAAGATGATTGTAAATTGCTTCTAGCTGATCAGAATAATGAGTTTCGGTGGTGGTAATCAACTTTGGGCATATATAGCACCTTGTTTCTGCTGTTGCGTTAGCAGCTGCAACTAGTTCACCCAAATGAGAGTGTTTTCAAATTTCTCATGGAATGAGGCAGGTTGTTCACAATGGGGGCATTATTGGAGGAGGGAAGTGTTGGTCTCAAGGAGAGAAGGTGAAACAAAGCAACACTCATTTTGCGTCAGTTGTATAAGCCCTTATGTTTACCAGTCCCTTTTGACTTTGGTTTAGGGGAGCAGAGAGGAAGCTAATGTTAGCTAGAGCCAAGTCCTTTTCATATGTTTATCTTATCATTTGAGCTTTGTATATGTACTGCAAAGGGGCTGTTTTGAACCCCATAAAATAGATGAACACACTGTATGAAACACTCAGCATTGCACAGCCAGTGGATGAGGGAGGGTTCATATTTTGCCTAATTGATTTTAAAGGTCTATCCGCTTACCAACATTACCTCTCTCCTACAAATTATTTTGTTTATAAGATTGATTCCTTTTACTCAAATTGTTCAAGTGGCTCAGAAGAAGGATGCAATGGATTGACATAAGCCACAAAACCATGTAGTGTAGTATGCCTTGTCCAGAAAGACACAGGGGGAAGAAGATAGCACTAGAGGTCAATGAATGGACTCTTTTTTTTTTATTTTATTTTATTTTTTCAGTGTTCCAAGATTCATTGTTTATGCACCACACCCAGTGCTCCATGAAATACATGCCCTCCTTAATACCCACCACCAGGCTCACCCAACCCCCCCACCTCTTCCCCTCCAAAACCTTGTTATTCAGAGTCCACAGTCTCTCATGGTTTGTCTCCCTCTCCAGTTTACCCCAATTCACTTCTCCTTTCCTTCTCCTCATGTCCTCCATGTTACTCCTTATACTCCACAAGTAAGTAAAACTTGAGATATATGATATGTAACATAGGATAATTGACTTTATATTGTAACATATGATAACTGACTTTCTCTGCTTGACTTATTTCACACAGCATAATCTCCAGTCCTGCCTATGTTGATGCAAAAGTTGGGTATTCATCCTTTCTAATGACTGTGTAATATTCCATTGTATGTATGAACCATATCTCCTTTATCCATTCGTCTGTTGAGGTGCATTTTGGCTCTTCCTACGGTTTGGCAACTATGGCCATTGCTGCTATGAACATTGGGGTACATATGGCTCTTCTTTTCACTACATCTGTATCTTTCTTACATTGCATTTTTATTTTCTCACTAATTAGCTCTGTGACTTAGTTATCATTCAGTCCCCTAAGTAATTTTTTCCTAATAATAAAGTAATAGGAGTTATAATTAATTGAGATCACAAAATTAACTTCTTTTCCTACTTAAAATGAGGTATTGTCTTATAAAAGTCCATTCAAAAATACTTTTGCCTAGAGATACAAGACAATGAAACTCCAAGGTACATACCTAAGAGACATAAAAAAATATGTATCTACTTAAAAATGTATACACATTATTCATAATATCCAAAAAGGGGAAACAACCCAAATGTCCATCAACTGATAAATGGATAAATTGTGGTATACCCAGACAATGGAATATTATTTGGCAATAAGAAAGAATGTAGTACAGATCCCTGTTGCAACATAGATGAGCCTTGAAAACATCATGCTAAGTGAAAGAAGCCAGTTACAAAAGACCACATACTGGATGATTCCATGTGTGTAAATATCCAGAATAGGCAAATCTATATAGACATAAAGTAGATTAATGGTTACTTGGAGAGGGGTGGAGGTTCAGGGTGACTGTTAATGGGCATGGTTTTTTTGAGGGGCAGCGTGGGAATAATGTTAGTGTTCTAAAATTGATGATGGTAATGACTGTGTGATTATGGATAACTAAAAGATATTTAACTGCATTATTTAAAGGGGTGAATTGCATGACATGTGAACTATACCTCAATGAAATTATTTTTTAAAAAGTAAGGTATTAGAAAATCATCAATTAGAGATTATGCCTAAGTTGTGTCTACTCAGAGCCGTTGTTTATTGCATCAGTAAGCTCTTTTATTATTTTTAGAATGGAAATTCAAAATGGAGCAACTTTCAGTACTTCTGAATGCTGAGGTAACTAAGGAAGTTTGTGGATTAGGAGATATGCTAATAAAGAGATTAGATGTACTATATGGCGTTTTAGAATCTAGATCCACCAGTCCAAAAATCAGTTTTTGAATGCCATAATAAAGGAAAATGGAGAAGGTAAACCTGGCAAAGTACATGTTGGGTGGACTGAAGAAGTGAGGGGTTGCGGTGAGAGAAAAAAGCTTGCCCATTTTTTTCAGTAACCCAGTCACTGAATGAGGAGGTTCTATGTCCCTAAAATCCATTTTCTCTCAGAAATCCATTTTGGGGTGCCTGGGTGGCTCAGTGGGATAAGCCTCTGCCTTCAGCTCAGGTCATGATCTCAGGGTCCTGGGATTGAGCCCCGCATGGGGAATCTCTGCTCAGCGGGGAGCCTGCTTCCCCCCTTCTCTCTCTGCCTACTTGTGATCTCTGTCTGTCAAATAAAGAAATAAAATCTTTAAAAAAAAAAAAATCCATTTTGCAATTTGGAACAAACTAGCTATCATGATAATCTGATCTGCAGTAAAAGTACATAGTTTCAGTACAAAGGGGAAGGACTACATACTATTTTTTATTTAATTCCAGGTTTCAGACCCTAATTCTATGACATGGGTATCTCATAGATTCTCTCTTTCTCTGCCAAGCTCAATAGGGATGAGCAGCTGTGGTCTGTTAATGAGTCTGGTGTTTGGGTTGCATGATCTGAAAGTGTGAGATGTTTTGTCTGATTCTGTTTGCAAGCTCTTTAATACCTTCTTACTCTTTGTACGGCCCAAACCCACTGGGGCAGAGTGCAAATCCTATCTGGTAAATCTCATCAACTTTGGGACACCCCTGCTATATTTTCTTCCGTGTGACCTCTAGTAATCTCTAGTGTTAACCTAAAGAAACATTTTCTTATCCATCCTGTTTAAGAAATGATGCTATTGGTGAATGTTCTTAGAAATGATAGAGATTAACATTAGCACAATATTAGAGATTTCTTTGTTTGCTCTTTCACTGAATGCGTAAGTAACCTTATGTGGTAGATATTACACCCCCAACTTTAGAGATAAGGAAGCTAAGGTTTTGAGAGGCTAAATAATTTGCTTGCAGGCACATAATTAAGAAATGGAGAGGGGACAGAGTTCAGGTCTAGGTTTATGTAATTGTAAAACATATCCCCAGCCCCCATTTTATGTTGATTGGCTTTACTAGCAAGCTTTAGCCAAGCTCATAACACCCTTATATTTCTATAAGAAATCTTAGCCAGATAGTAGGAATGGCATGAATAAAAATTTTAGCACTGAAAGGAAAGCTAACATTGATCAAGCACTGATTAGACACCAGGTCATTTCATATATGTGATATAGGTATGGACATCATTCCTTTTTTTGAGCTACAGGTGGGGAAAATGAAACACAAGATAGCAGCCTAACTTGGTAGTGTTCACTTGACTTCAAGGTGGTATTTTTTTCTGTCCCTGGTGTCTCTCTTCTTCCCAGTATCTTTGTGGCTTATTTAGAAAAGGAATGAAAAGAAAGATTCTTGAACTGGAAAAGTAGGAATTAACAGATCTAAGAAAGGCCATGGAAGTTAATAAATTCATAATATCAAGGATCTTAAAGACCAGGGTTAAGAGCTTGAATTCAAATTTGTGCATGTTCTTTTCAAGAAATAAAGGCATTTAATCTGCCAGATAATGAATTTGTTTGTGAGTATAGAACTTAGGTTGTGCTCACTGCATCCAGGAAGTTTTTAAGTTGTTTTGTGATGCTGTCCTTCTTGTATTATTGCTTAGATTTCTTTGTAGCAGATACTGGAGTAGTTGAGAGCTGAGTGTAACATTCACAGCTATGTAATGTTTGGAACTCTATACTACAATACCATGGAGATAAGAGATGAGATTATCACCTTGTCTGAAAAGCAGTGTGTTTCTTGAAGGCTACTTCTTGGTGCAGACTGTGCTTGGCTACATCCTCAAGCTCCTTTCAGATGCAGTCAGGCCCAAGCTAGAGGATGGAAGGAAGGTGATCAAGGAAAGGGAGGAGTCCAGGAAGAGAAACCTTTTCTTTAGTTAAAACTTAATTCATATATCCAATGAAGAGTAGCTTTCTGGTGAGAAGGAAGTGTCACCATTTTCATTAAAATGGGCTTCAGGTGGTAGGGTAGATGAATAAGTCATATATGCAGTATGAAAGTAGAAGAGAAGAATCCAGCAAGGCTTACAATTACTGACTCAAGAGAAGAAAGCATGGCATATATTTTCCAAAGTGGATGATTTATTAGATGTTATACAAGGAATGAAACAAGTTTCCATGATGAAACAAACTTATAGCTAATCAAAATTAAACTGGTCTTTTGACTGCATGAATTTTTAGAATGTTGGATGTCCCAGCATGTATTTTGAATCTCCAAGACAAGTGTAAAATGTACACTGTTTTTAAAACTTGTGTGGTGTCTTGTCACTGATCATTTTTTGTGGACCAATCCGAAGAATCAGTGTTCAATGGAAAACAAATTTGGGAATCACTGGTTAAGAGAAGGGTGGTGGATATATGATGATCCGGAGTTTAATCCCAACCCAACAGGAATGATTGTGGAATCATGGGGCAGTTACTTGCTCCGTATTTGCTTCCCCAGCCGCTAAATGACAATGACTGTAGTGCCCTAGACAACTACTATGAGGATTAAATGGGTACACAAAACTTCTTAACCTGTGCCTGGCTTATGGTAAACACTCAGTATATGTGCTGTTATTTTTATCATTAACATACAAAAAGAAAAGTTATCCAAACCCTGTATTCTATCCAGTGAAGCAACACTGAAAAGAGGGGTAGGAATCCTGTCTTATAAATGTCCATATTTCAGAGGTGTCATACCCTCTTTTAATTTTAGCAGATAAATGAATAGTAATTAAGGAAGAGAAGTGAATGAGGGTGTACTTGAGAAAGGAAATTCACAGGGAAGGAAAACTGAGGTTCCCCAATATGAGACAGGCTAGAGCTGCCTTCATACTGCAGGTGCTTAGATGGTTAACCAGTGACCCTGTTATTGTAAAACTTAGTGTAGTTGTTTAAAAGACACTTAGATAACAGATATGTCTTAATTAACAGTAGAGTGAGTGCCAGAATCCATGACTTTAAGATGTCATTTTCAAAGGTTGAGCAGTATCAGCTTATAGAAAGGCTAATAGGAATTATTGGTCCATTCCTCACCAACACTCTTTCTTCCAACCCAGTTACATTCTCTTTTTCTTAGACTGGATGACAGTAAAGACAAGGTTTTATGCCAGGGAAATGACCTTTGAAGATACTATTTATGCTTTATGTTTTTGTAAAAAAAAAAAAAAAAAAGATAAGGAAGTTTGATAAAGCAAAGAATAATAATGATGCTTATATATAGATAATAAATATTTTTCTGTGGATTCTGGATCCACTGCATTATTAAACACTCAAACCAATATTTTACCTTTTTTGTGTTTTGGTTAATAACTTGAATATTCAAGTTCTAGTCGGCATTGTATTTGATCAAAGGAAACTACTGTCTTTTTAAAATTACTATTTGTTGGTTTTCTAGTTTCTTTTAACTTCTCAGATTTGTTCTTTGACTTTTTTTTTTTTCCTTTAGTCCACATCCCTGCTTTCAACTGAAAATCACTGAATTAGCAGACAATCTTCCAAGGACATACTAAGCACCTTTCCAATCCTATTAGTGCCCATGTGATAGTGCTGCAATAGGTACAAGAGCTTTTTCAAACTAGAGGACACAAATTTCTTTTTTCTTTGAATATGTTCTAGGAGCTACCCCAAGAATGTTGCATCACTATATAAACTATTATCAATAATAAGTACCTCTTAGACTACTGCTTACATATTTTAATTTTTCTCTGTTTAGTTACTGTAGTTTCCTTTCTAATGATGATCGCTTCACCTTGGAAACTTTTTAAAGACAGATATACTATGGGCTCAAATTCATTAATTCTGTTTGTTAATTTGGAAGGAGACCAGGTTCTTAGCCATAGTTTGAGCATTGACAGTGCATCATATTGTTGGGGTAGATAAAAATGGTAATTGCTGTGGCTTTATAAAGTGGTGAGACTAGAAAACCAAGTTATTTCATAGCTATTCTAGTACAATCAGAAATTTAAAATGTCTTCTACTTTCCTTGCCCTGATTGTCCAGATAGGCAGTGACATTTTTATTAATGCATTTTTGTGTGATGGCTTTACTTTTACTTGTATCAGTCTTGGAAACAAAAAAGGAGAATCAGTATATTTCTGTGCTTTCTATAAGCCTGTCAACTTTTAAGCTGTGCTTCCTTTTATAGCCATACTGTTTAAGAATTTTAGAATTCATATACTTTAGCCTCCTTATTTCCCCCTATTTATCAGCCAGACAAAATTCAAAACCCTTAGTTTGGTATTCTAGTTTAGTTGTTGGGTATCCTTTCTTTTGCTCTCAACCTACATATATCCCCTGGTAGAGATGGAAGGGAATTCTCCAGTTCTCTAAATGGGGATGCACAACATTTAGTGATCCCATGCTTTGGAATTTCTGTTATTTTTGCCTGAAATGCCTTCTAATCTCTTTGTTTGTCTGAACAAATTTTTACCAAACCTTCACAATTGAGCTTTTGTATAAAGTCTACTCCAAGTCATTCCCAACTGAGCTCCTTTGTTACATCTTTTATTCAGTTGTATCTCATTGTAATATATCAGTTATGAATCTGAGTCTCCAACTAGGCTGTGCTTTTTTTTTTTTTAAGATTTTATTTATTTATTTGACAGAGAGAGCGAGAGAGCACAAGCAGACAGAGCAGCAGGCAGAGAGGGAGCGGGAAGCAGGCTCCCCGCTGAGCAGAGAGCCCAATGCGGGGCTCGATCCCAGGACCCTGAGACGATGACCTGAGCCAAAGGCAGAGGCTTAACCCACTGAGCACCCAGGTGCCCCAAGGCTGTGCTTTTTTTGAACATAAAAATAATGTCTTCTTCACTTTCCATTATCAATATCTAGGTTTAGGGTGGAAATCAAACAGACCCAGATTTAAATGCAATTCCAGCACTTACTCTACATGATTTTGAAAAACTCTGCAGAACCCTGTCATGGCCGGCGTGACAACACGACCAGGGTCGAGAGGGTAAGAGGATGGTGAGATGAAGATGAGACGTAAAGAGATGGGGACAGGAGGGACACAGTGGATGATGTCCAAGCAGTGTCAACTTTATTACAAAGTGTGCACTATTATATAGAAAGCAGAAACACTTAGGGGAGACTAACCGCCCACCACATACCAAAAATAGTTTCTCCAGGCTCCTGTTTACCAGTTCTCTTAGGTTAAACACGCAGACATCCTGACGCCAGCATGTTGCTTACTTATAGATAAGTTCCCTATTGATGAAGAGACTGAAAAAGGGCACCCAATGCATTTTATGGCCCATGCAAGAACAGCAAGGTCCAGGCATGGATTTAAGACTTAGACCTGCATTGTCCTGTTCCTGATAAACCCCAGTGGGTAGTCACGTAGGCGATCATGAGACTCATAGCACAGACCCTTTCTCAGAGCTACTCAACCTTTCCATTGTTGAGGTTGCTTAACCCCTTAATGTCAGGGAGGTGCAAATCAGGGCCTGGTTTGGCTCATATCTCAAGCTTCTGCATGGCTTCCCACAGAACCCATCTCCTCACTTGTGAAACTGAGATAATATTTGACTTGCCGAGGCTTTGGTAGAATTCATCATATTATGTAAAGAATGTAGTACAGTGTCTGAAGCATAGTAAACATTCAGTTAATTCTTGCTAAATAGTTGTGGGTAAATGGACATTTTGACTCATTGGTAGTATTTTGTTTGCTACTGTTTTCTCAAAGACAGTTTCATTTATATCTGAGATCTACATTGGACATTTATCTGTATTTGGTTTGGTCCATTTGTGCACGGATGGCTTTCTGTTCCACAGTCTGCCTAAAAAATAGGTTTGGGGTGGTTAAAAGAGTTGTCAAAGTCCCTATAGAAAGTAGACTTTTCAGTTCTCATAGGTAAAGGGAGATTGACCCAGGTCTTTGTAAATGTATCTATCATCTGATGTGTAAACCTGATCTTTAGTTCTTTAGAAGACAGGCCAAACCAGAGTGCTGTTATAGTTTCCATCCTTATGTCAGAAGGTCAGGCATTTTCTACAGTCTTCTCTTATTTTCTGGGCCACGGCTTTATAAATACTTCTCTCCTGGTTCAGATCCTCACAGGGCAAATTAATGACTATTTTAGGGCTCAGTTGTTGAATAATCATGAAAAGGATTGGATGGGAAAGTAGGGGCTATTCACTAGAGACTAATCCCTATTATTAGTGACACTACCACTAGTAAAATAGTAACTAACATTTTTATAGCAATTTACAGTGTACTTGAGGGCATCACTATATTTCATTATTTAGTTTATTACTTACCATGATACAATAAGTTGGTTACAACAGATGTAATTCTTTCAGATTGATTGTTTTGGAGACAGTGTTGTATAGAAGATAAAATCATGGGTGTTGAAATTAGGCCCAGGTTTGAATTTTTGCTTGTCCACAGTTTCATAAGGTTTTAGTAACCTCTGAAACCTCAATTTTCTCATTTATAAAATAAGAATAACAGTACTTTCCAGCTCAGAGCATTTTGTATGGCTAGTATTGGAAAATGTGAGTGTAGAATTTAGACCAGTGTGGGCAACGAATCTGCTGTTAGAGTTGCTCCAGTTGTTATTGATGTGGTTAACTTCCTTCTCAGACTCTGCTTACATCAACTACAGATTACCTCACCTCAAACTGAAGATTTTGGTTTTAAAAACCTTCACTTTTTTGGTTTCTTTTCTCTTTATTTGTGGAAGGCGTCATCATGCTCTCTCTTACACAGGTGGGAAGAGCATAGGTAAAGCTGTATTTAACTCTTCACTTTCCAGCCTGTAGCTCAGAAATTGCCAAGATCTCCTAGCCCCTCTTAGTTCAGCTGACCTCCAGGCTAGGTGTGCTGTCCACAATCAAGCCTGCCTTGTTATTCCTTGCTTGGATTAATTTCAAACCATCAATGTGACACTGAAACTTCTGTTTCAGTTATAATCTATTCCACAAACATATTCCTTCCTCCATGTGTTTTCACCCTATTGAGTCATCTTGTCCCTGGAGATCTAAATCCTGTCCTTCCACCCTATGTGCTATTTATTAAAAATACTAGTTCTTGGGCACTTGGGCAGCTCAGTTGGTTAAGTGCCTGCCTTTGGCTTGGGTCATCATCAGGGAGTACTGGAATCGAGCCCCACTTTGGGCGGGGGGGGGGTGTCCCTGCTCAGCAGGGTGTCTACTTCTCCCTCTCTGCTTCCCGCTCTCCCTGGGATCCTCCCTCTCCCTCTGTTCTTCCCCCTCACACACACTCACATAAATAAAATCTTTAAAAATAAATACTAGTTCTCTTGTTTTCAGTGTTAGTCTTTATCAAATGCTTATTTGGTGCCAGGAAGTGTGCTAGATGCTGTGATATGTTCTATATCCAGTGTATTTGCTTCTAACATCCACAGAATCCTCTTCCTAGTAGGTATGAATTGTTTTAGACCCTTTTGGAGATAAAGAAACCAAAGCTGCCAGAGGTCAAGTGCTTTGCTAATGGTCTTTGTAGCTCTCTGTTTGCTGCTCGAGCAAGGATTTGAATCTAGCGCTCTTTAAGAGCTCTGTTTCTCAAACTCTTAAGATCAGTTGCCTTATCTTGGGTCGCTTGTCCAAATTTTCTTTCTTCCTGATCCTCCCTGTCAAAATGTCTCTCTCTTCTGTTTCTATTAACAGTTGTCTGTGCCTTTTTTTTTTTTTAACATGAACTGTCATAGTGTGTTTTGTAATGAAGGTCTTTGTGTGTATATCTAATCTCCTATACTGTGTTCTCAATTCAATAAGAACTTACACCATTTCCTTTTCAACTTTTATTTCTAGTGGTGCCTTACATAGATTCTTATATGAAGCAGGTATTTACTAAATGTAGAACTGCACTAAATTGAATTAAATTGATTGCATTGACCCAGTGCCCACAGGTATTCAACACAGAGGCTGGAGTTGAATCAGGTTTCTCCTTAAGCAATACGCTCTTTAAAACCTCATATTGTCAAAGAAAGTCGACGCTAGAAAAACAGTAAAAGTAAAATCCACACTGTGGATTTTGATTTTATCTTTCACAGTTTAGCAGGACCGTGTTTGGGGGTAAGTTACATCACCTATGTCACTTTTTCTCTTTCTACGTAAAGTGGGAAAAAATTACATAGATTGCAGATGTGCATGATAAGGATTAAAATAGAGAGCATATATAAATCATTTAATGCATTCTCAGTCCCTTATATGCTAGTTAATAAATGGTAGTTGTTTTCAGTATGGTCCTTCCTATTATATAATAATATAAGAAGTAAGAACTACGAGCTTCCTTCCAGTGATTTTTTCTTTTTTTTTTTTTTTCAAAGTAGGAATCAAAATGAGAGTGAGGAAGTCTGAATGAATAAACAGAATTGTTTCTAACTAGAGTAACTGTCAAGTCTGTTATGAGGAATCAGCAACCTTAGAAAGTGCTCCAGGCAAATCAGATGGAGAGTGAGCCAGTTTTAAGTTAGAACCAAGGCTAATAATCCCCACTTTGGTTTCATTAGGTAGTTGGTAGACAGAGAATGGTTGGGAAAATAGAATTGAATCAGTTTAAACTGCGACAGAATGTAAGAGTAGAGTCCATGTGCGTTGACTTTCACATGCATGAGCTTGCTTATCAAGCCGCCACCTTATGAAGGGAAAACTGAGAGACAGTCACCATGAAAAACCAGTCAGCAACTAGAATAGAGAGGATATTCAGAGTAGGCCATTTACAGAGAAACCATCTACTTTTAATCTCACCTTGACACTCGAATGACATTGTTCTAGTCTATGAAGCAGATATTTCTGTCCTTTGCCTCCCAGATTTTACAAGCAAGAAAATGGAGCCCCAGAAAGACAATAGGATGGTAAATGTATCCAGTTTCTGCAGATAAGAAATTTGTAATATGATTTCTGTTAAGTTAACTTTTCATTTTTTTAATGAAGAGTATGTTGTGGAATAAAGTAATATAAATCAGATTTCAGAGGTGACTTAGAAACGTACTGAAGATTAATTTATTAAAAAAATTTATTGAATGATACCATATGTTAAGAATAATGGAGTAAATTTAAATGCAGTATTATAAATAACATTAAAAGAAAACAAAAAACAAAAAATCCGACATACTCTGTTCACAAATATCTTAGTCCATGGGAAACGAAGATAAGTGAACAGTACAATTTGGTGTGAGTTGTCCTGTGATAGAGAAAAACAAAAATAATGTTAACTTTTTTTTTTTAACAAAGTCTTAGGTATTGTGCTAATTTTTTTTAACTCATTTAGTTTTCCCTAAAAACTTATTAAGTACTATTGTTACCATTGGTTTATAAACGTGAAACTGAAATAGAAAGGGGAAACTGGTTTTGTAAAAGCAACAGGATATCAGAGCTGGGATTTCACTCTGGTTTCAAAGTTTGTACCTCTAAATTCTAGATATGCTACATCCCTAAATTGCTGTTGAAAGTAGGGTTGCCAGATAAAATACAGGGTATCCAATTAAATTTGAACTGAGATAAACAATATATTTTTTTTTTATTTAAGGATTTCAATATATGAATTCTGGGGAAACATAAGCATTTGTTCTGTAGCAATGATTTAGTTTTTAGGTTTGGCATTTTACTCCTAATCACAATCTCAGTTAATCCTCATGAGTTCTTTGTAAAACAGATATTAATAGGTAAGTATTAATAGTCCCAGGTGGCCCATGAGGAAACTAAAGCTCAGGGGAAGTTATGTGGCAGACTTACTCCTAAGTACTTTCACTTATTATAAAGCCATCAAAATGATGTTTTAGTGAGCAATTTAGTAGTATGATAAAATGTGATACGTTGATATACCTAAGAATGAGGATATGCAATTTTGATATAGTGCATACTCAGTTAAAATAGACAAAAGGGCAGAAAAATTACCAATATGATTTTTAATTTCATTAAGATAGTGGTCCCTAAAATTAGTATATTTGATCTCCCTTTTTCTTCATTCATGGTTTCTCTTCCCCTTTAACATTTTATTAGCTTTTTTGAAAATGACTTGTTGGAATATTTTGTTACTTTTTAATGGAAACTTTAAGGTGGCAATAAGGCAGAAACCCTGCCATGTTCATATCTAAAATGGTGGCACAAAGGTATGTTGTAATGTCTGCTAAACTTAGTTCTAGGATTCGGTTCTGGCTGTTTCATTTAATCAGTCAAGTTTTGTGACATTTCTGCCAACTTATAGGCACAGTGCTCAAGGCTTAAGCTTTAGTTTCTAATATTTAAAATTGTTTTAAAAAAGAAATAATAGTTGTTAGATTATTTCTAACTCCCTTCCAAGGTTGGTATTTTTGGTTTGCCTATGCATGGCTTCCATGTCATAGTTGAACCCCGACATAAACTGAAAGTCATGGAAAAGTGTATGCAGGTTGTTTTGAAGAAAGAACCAGACAGAAAAACAAACAAATGAATGTAACCCAAATCATTTATATACAAATTACCCTCCACTTAATATAAATTACTCAGAGAATAACCAATTATGTACTAGTGGAAGCCTAATTCAAGTACAATAAAACTATTAAATTCAGCTATTCCTGAAACAACTTGTTCTCTCACAAATACTTGAAGGGTATGGGAGATAGATATTAACATAGTCTTGAGATTGAGATCTTTTATTAAAATTAAAACTTTTTAAAAAATTTTATTTATTTATTTATTTGACAGAGACATAGCAAGAGAGGGAACACAAGGAGGGGGAGTGGGAGAGGGAGAAAACAGGCTTCCCGCTGAGCAAGGAGCCTGATGTGGGGCTTGATCCCAGGACCCTGGGATCATGACCCGAGCTGAAGGCAGACACTTAATGACTGAGCCACCCAGGCGCCCCTAAAATTAAAACTTTTAAAGAAAATTCACTCATTTATAGAACACTTTTGAACACCTTTGCACCCTGAACACTTCATTAGAAGTGAAACCTGTGCAGAGAAACATGAGTTGTGTTTGTTACCACTGAGCAGTTCATAGTTGGAAGAGAGGAGAAACATGTAAAAGAAATAAATATAGATTACTTGTATGACCTCAAACTCTTCAGGGGCTCAGATATCCCTTCCTTAACTGTCTATAACTATTCCCAACAGTTTTGGACAGTTTAATCCACCACTTGTGTTTTTTTTTCTGAGAAAAATGCGCATTTCCCATATATTTGTATCCACTGTATCTTGTCACCTCTTTCTGCTAACCCCTGGCTTCTTTTTTTTTTTTTAAAGATTATTTATTTATTATTTATTTATTTATTTGACAGAGAGACAGATCACAAGCAGGCAGAGAGGCAGGCAGAGAGAGAGAGAGAGGGAAGCGGTCTCTCTGCTCAGCAGAGAGCCTGACGCAGGACTCTATCCCAGGACCCTGGGACCATGACCTGAGCCGAAGGCAGAGGCCCTAACCCACCGAGCCAACCAGGTGCCCCTGCTCCTGGCTTCTTAATCAGTTACATCTGGCTGGTTGAAACTGTCCCTTTGTGTTACTATAGTGTCAAGTCATAGATTTAGGTTATCTCTTGATTCCCCAAAGCACAGATGGTGTAGATTATCAAGTTTGACAGTTTCACTAATGTAAAGGGATTTCAGCATGGAAAATGTTATATATAACTCTCTTAGCATGCAGTTTACAGGCACAAGTAATCTTGGACCCCTTGCCATAATTTCATGATCCCCAAGGAGCTCAAGTCCCCTTAGGTGAAAACCCCAGTAATAGAAGTACCACCATTCAGAATCCAGAAGATGAAGTCTAACATTGGACTTTGAATTACCTGCTAGACATATGATGGAGATTCCCAAGGGGTTGAGGCTATTTTGCTGTATCACGTAATCTGCTTATAAACTCTCAAAGGCTCTCTAACAATCAAGCATGAGACCAGGCTTCTCCAAAAGGCACACACATTCTCAAAGTCCTCCCTCCCTTACTTTTCCACCATTCCCTGCTCCAAACTCAAAACCTCAGTAATACCAAAATATATGCAGGTGCAGGTCCCTGGCAAGGAAACATCATGTCTCAGAGCCTTTGCTTCTGCTATGTCCTCTGTCCAGGAGGTACTGCCTACTCCACTGCTTAGCTAACTCTTTCAGTAAAGTCTTATTAAAGCCTCTGTTTCTAAGCCCATTCAGTATTTGCTGTCATATTGATTTTTAAATGAACCTTTTTATTGAATTATATACATGAAAGTTATCACGAAACAGGAAGATATTGGCTTTAGCATTAACCTATCAGTATTCATATCCAAATCATGCTACTTATTACTATATAGGTTCCCTAGGCCTAAGTTTTCTTATTAATAAAAAAGATACAATAATAATGTATCAGTGGAATTATTATGAAACCTGTAACATGTCCATTCAATGTATAGAGTTATTCAATAAACAGTAACCACAGGCATACCTCCCACATATTGCGGGTGTCGTTTCAGACTGCCACAATAAAGTGAGTCAAATGACTTTTTTTGCTTTCCCAGTGCATAGAAAAGTTATGTTTACACTATACTGTAGTCCATTAAGTGTGCAATAGCATTATGTCCCCCAAATTTACTTATCTTAATTTAAAAAATACTTTAATGCTAAAAAAATGCTAAGCCTCATCTGAACTTCCAGTGAGTGATAATATTTTTTTTTGCTAGTGCAGGTTCTTGTCTCAGTGCTGATGGCTGTTGACAGATCAGGTGGTCACTGAAGGTTGGGATGGCTGTAGCAATTTCTCCAAATAGGACAACAGTGAAGTTTTCCCCATCAATTGACTCTTCCTTTTGTAGACAATTTCTCTGTAGCATGTGATGCTGTTTGATAGCAATTTACCATAGTAGAACTTCTTTCACAATTGGAGTCAATCTTCTCAAACCCTGTCACTGCTTTATCAACTAAGTTTATGCCATATTCTAAATCCTTTGTGTCATTGCAACAATTTTCACAGCATCTTCACCAGTAGATTCCATTTCGAAAACCACTTTCTTTGCTCATCCATGAGAAGCAACTCCTCATCCGTTAACATTTTATCATGAGATTGCAGCAATTCAAATAAAATAATAATGAAAAAGTTTGAAATACTGCAAGGATTACCAAAATGTGACACAGAAACACAGAGTGAGCAAATGTTGGAAAAATGGTGCCAGTACACTTGCCTCAAAGTGGGGTTATCACAAACCTGCAATTTGTAAAAAACACAATATCTGCAAAGTACAATCAAATGAGACATACCTGTATCATAATTTGCCTCATTAATGAAGACTGATAAGAAAGCTGTATCAAATTAACAAACTTTTAAATTGACTGAATTTTATTTTATTTTTATTTTTGTTTCTTTTGGGGGAAAGAGAGAGAGTGCATGTGCAGGGCTGGGGTGGTGCAGAGGAAGAGGGAAAGAGAGAATCTTAAGCAGGCTCCATGCCCAGCTCAGAGCCAGACATGGGGCTTGATCTCATGACCCTGAGATCATGACCTAAGGTGAAATCAAGAGTCTGATGCTTAACTGACTGAGGCGCTCAGGTGCCCCTGAACTGACTATTAAACACGATCATTTTGTAACATTCTTATGAAGCACAGAAACTCTTCTGATATTGGCCAACAACCTCATGATAGCCTTTTCTATGCAAAAACAAGACCATGTTCTACTGTTCTAATTATTTATTGCTGTGTAGCAAAGTACTGTAAAACTTAGTGGCTTAAGACAGTGCCAATTACTTATTTGCTGACAAATAGAGTAGGATTTGGCTGGGACAGCTTGTTTCTTATCCACTAAACATCAGAGGAAAGCACTTCAACTGGAGTTTGGAGGTTTCCCATTCAAACTGGCATGCTCACAAGGCCAGGGATTCGGGCTGTGTTTCTCTCCACCTGGTCCTCTCTGAAGACTGCTTGGGCTTTTTCAGAGCATTGTAACCAGGTTCTATGAGTGGCCAGCCTCAATGGAGACTGCCAGTATGATAAAGTCTGAGCCAAAAACTGACACAGCATCATTCCCCCTATGTTCTATTTGTCAAGAAGTCACAGAGCCCATATTCAGGGAAAGACACATAGGCTCCCACCATTTGATAGAAACTGTGTCAAAGAATTTGGGAGACATGTTTTAAAAGTATATCTCTCAAACCTCCCAGCATTTAATGCTGGAGTTAGGATGTGACTGCAGACTAATCTGATGCTAAAGCCCATTTCACAGATGCTAAAACTGACTTGAAGAGAAATACAGAAACTTTAATTTGCTCAGGGGAAAATGGTAATTTAATTCAGTCTTTAAATCAGCTGTCACAATATGATTCACATGATAAGGTGGACCAGTGCTTGTCAGTGTACATTTAAATTATGATGCTTTCTATGGGGCCCCTTGGTGGCTCAGTTGTTAGATGTCTGCCATCAGCTCAGGTCATGTGGGATCGAGCCCTGCATCGGGCTCCCTGCTCAGCAGGAAGTCTGTTTCTTCCTCTCCCACTCCTCCTGCTTGTGTTCCCTCTCTTGATGTGTCCCTCTCTGCCAAATAAATAAAAAAATCTTAAATAAATAAATAGGTAAATAATGGTGCTTTCTATCAATGAACTGGTTGCAAATCTAAACAAATTTTGATATACAGCTATAGTTTTACCACTGTGGACTGGTACTTTGAGCTAGAAACACACAGTGAGGTTAGTAAAACAGTAAAAAACAGTTTTCATGGCTAAATGATATTCAAGTTAAATCATTTCTGAACCATCTGTTTCTACGCAAACAATGCCTCTTTTGCATACATACATGTTGTTTGGATTTAGACTGATTAGCTGCTTATACTGTTTCTACAGTTTCAGCACACTGCTATTTTTTAGTCTATGAGGTCATGTGTGGATAGAAAGTAATGACAAGCTATCTATAGGGGATCCCATTGAGGATATAAGGCTAGTATGTGAGGCAGATTGTGCAAAGTAAAATATTCCATAATGTCTATGAAATTGTACAAGAAAAAAGAAGCTGAGAATTTTGTCAGAGTTAACAAAATTGGTGGGTTTTAGAGTTCACATTACCTCTGAACTTCCTAGTATCTAAGGGAGAAAGCTTTTTATTAGAAACAAAAAAAATATTTTAAAACGTTGGTAACTATTCTATAACCATCACATCAAACTATTCATCCTTTCCTTGTGCACTAAAATAATCATAATAAAACTGTAGTAATCTAGAAATGACCCAGTTATGCAATTTATTGAAGAGAATCAGTGTTGATTTTTTTTAAGAGTTTGAAATGTGCTGGCCAGCTTTGGTTCTTTTACAGGAACTACAGACTTTGAAGTGAGGTATGGGCAAGGTTCACTATAGTTTTATATTGGACAAAATTTTACTGTAGAACCTTTTAGGATAGTCTCCCTAACCCCCCAGTGGGGTCTAGGTAATAGATGAAATAATAATTAGTAGCATTTATTGAAGTATTTATTGACTGCCTAGTATAAACTGGAGAAGTATGTCGACTTGTTAAGCACCTCTTCTAGAAGTATTGCCTGCCTTCTGGCCAGGATTATATTATTCCTCTTATGCAGAAAAAACAGAGGTGCAGGGGGTTTCCTTAAAGCGGTCATTCAGAATGCTGTAAGTTTAAAAAGGTAGGCTATAAAATAAACTAAGTCTTTTTTTTTAAATTTTTTAAAATTTATTTTCAGCGTAACATTATTCATTGTTTTTGCACCACACCCAGTGCTCCATGCAATCCGTGCCCTCTCCAGTACCCACCACCTGGTTCCCCCCACCTCCCACTCCCTGCCCCTTCAAACCCCTCAGATTGTTTTTCAGAGTCCATAGTCTCTCATGGTTCACCTCCCCTTCCAATTTGCCTCAATAAAGTAAATTAAGTCTTAACCTAGAACCCATGGGTACTTTTATTTTGACTCCACATAACCACAAGCCACAGAGTATGTAAGTGCAGAGAAACACCAGTGTTGGAAGAAGAACAAAGGATGGATATGACAACTGGTAACTTAGGGTAGAAAGGAGGAATGAGTGTTGTATATGCAGGGGAAACAGAGTCATCCCCTCATCCTACCCTCATAGAGGGTATACCTGTACACCATCACCCCATCAATCCAGAGTCTTCTCTTCTTTGACTATTCACTGTTTCTTACCTTGGTGGTACTCCTTAGAGCAGCCAGACCAAGTCAGTTGATGGCTGTGTCATACTATTCATAAGTGTCCCATAGATACTGTGTTTCCTTCAGTAACAGAAATGCCTCAGAAGGCAGTACTGCAGCTTTCCCCACATTATCCTCCCTTTGAGCTCACATGTTACTGCCTGCAAGGCTATTTGCCCCCTGCCTTATGCTGTCTTTTATTGCTCTTCCCCAAGGAAAACTCTTCTCTCTTTCCCCTCTCCTTTCCCTTGGAAGAAGAATCATGACATTGCACTTTAGTGCAATTCCTGCAGCTCCTAGTGTGCTTACCCCACATTGTAAATATTCACTGGATGGGACTGGGTGAAGCAGTTTGCAGCCAACAGAGTATTTGAAGGCCTTTGAGCTTTTTCATCTTACTATTATTCTCTCAGCATCAAAATGTATGGATTTACATAGTGTTTTAAAGTGATTTCACTTTAAAAATTTTATTCGATCCTCACAACTGTAAAGGAAAGTCATAATGATTATATCTGTATTACACGGAGAGGAAACTGAATCTTAGCATAGCTAATTAACTTGACCAAGTTCCCTTAGCTTACCTTATAAAACATTTCTTGAATGAAGGTTGGATAGAAAGAATGAGGAAAAATCTCTATAACTGCATGTTCAGTGTTCTTTACAATGTGCTGTTTGTCACTCCGCAGACATTGGTTAAACGATTTCCAAAAAAGATTTGAAATGCTTAATATGATTTGAAATAGCACGAGTCAAGTCAGTGGTAGTGGAAGGGCGAGGGAAAGAAAACATAGTGGGTTTTTGTTGTTTTTGTTTTGTTTTGTTTTAATTTTTGAAGAGATAATGTCTCTCAGGGAGTGTAGATGGGGCAGAGTAGTATGGGGCATATTTCTGGCGACTGGGAAGTATAAGCCAACAACACCCTCAAAAGTATCATAGTGTTGGTGCTGCATCCTCTGCTTACTTTGACTTTGAAGAACAGATTTTCAGGTTTTCCATATTTTCCCTCATTAAAGGCCTTAAAGGATAAAAGGTAAAAAGCACCTATAAACTATTTCTGATCTTTCTCCTCATCTCAGCTCTATGAATAGAATTGTCTCTTCCCAAAGCTTTAATCAGTGTCTCACTGAGTAACTAGTGATAATCAAACAGATTTTTAATAATTTAACCCATTATATTTAATTGGGCTCTTTAAGTTACAGGAATAAATAGAAACGGATGAACCTTTAAATCCCCTGGCACTAGATGCTGTTTACCTGATTTGCTTCAATGAATCAACCTCCCGATCCAACTCTATCCTCTATAGAAACACACACACACACACACACATAAAAAACCCTGCAATTAAATATGGTGCTGGATCATTTCTTGCTGGCAATAATTATATGGGAGAATTTAGAATCTCATCAGAAGGTCTAATTTGGAGTAATAAACCTTCTAGCTAATCTTATACGTAAAGTCAACGGTCCCACTCTAATGTTGATGATAATGTGGAAGCCTAAAATAACAGACCGAATGAAAGATAACCATCACGCTAGATTATTTCTATGCTTGAATATAACACACACTATGAGGGAGATTGTCTTTTCAGAGTTAGGAAAAGAGAATTTGTTTTCTGTTTTGGATGGTAGAAATATTATTCAAGGCACCAGGCCAATCTTGAATAGGTAGAATGCTTGAACTTTAGTAGGCTGAGACTGATGGCATTGCAGGTAGAAGAGACAACAGAAGCCAAGTCCACAAAGTGGGAGACCACATGGGAACAGTAATGAGTTCTATATGACTCAACTGTTTGAAGGAAAGATGGATGGAGGAGAAGGCAAGCCTTCTCACTCTACGCTTTTAGAAGGTTGCCTGAGGTGTGTCACAGATTTGGCTGCTGGGCTGAAATGCCTTGGGTGTTTTTGTTTGTTTGTTTGTTTAGGGGGTTCTTTTTGTGGTTGGTTTCTTTTTCTTCTTCTTCTTCTTGAATAACAGAAATAATCTTTAATTTTCTAAGAGGTGGTGAGGTTAGACCTTAGAGTAGGTAGTGTTTTGAAGTAAGGATATAGAAGAGTTTCTACTCTAATGTAAGGTTAGAATTATAAAGTAGTTATTTACGGCAATTGAAACTAATTTGGAACTAGAAAATGATTAAAATTTCAAAGAGAAAGGTAATGACAATTCTTATGGATATAAGAGAAAGACCAAGCTGGAAAAGGAGGGCAGCAAGGGGACCTGTGTTCAGTGCAGTGATTCAGGAGAATGTTTTGGAACCTGTGCAGAGGTGTCCTGCCTGTGGCTGCCAGGCAGTGCTAGTCCTTACGAAAGGCTAGGTCTAATTGCCAGTGACTGTTAAGATACTAGAACAAAGCTATGAAGAATTTGGGGAGGAGGAGGATGAAAAAAGGTGCTACTTTAAGAAATGTCTAAATGAAAGAAGCAGACAGGAAAGGAGGGAACACTAAGCTTACAGTTTCTCAGGAGCTAGAAAGAGAAACCGTCGGTAAGAGAAGATGTGAATGGATTAGGCAAGTAGGAGACCAATCGCAATTTTTTTTTTTTTTAAAGAAGTTCTAGGAAAGACCTGATTGTTAACAGAGCACTAGAGGAAGAAACCATCTTTGCCCTCACAATACTTAAACTCTTGGGGAACAGCTGGAGGAGAAAAGCTGCCTTTTGATTATCCCAAGTGAAATAATTCACAAGACAGGTTGAAAGTTAGGAAATGTTATACAGATATGGCAGTGAAGACAATGTTGTGAACGAACCTCCTTTCTAAAAGAAGTGTTATTTACAACTGAGATTTTGTGGATACCTGGGTGGCTCAGTATGTTAAACATCTACCTTTGGCTCAGGTCATGATCCCAGAGTCTTAGGATTAAGTCCCACATTGAACTCCCTGCTGAGCAGAGAGCCTGCTTCTCCCTCTGCCTGTTATTCCCCCTGCTTGTGCTCTCTCTTTCTCTGACAAAGAAATAAAACCTTAAACAAACAAACAAAAAAACCTGTGACTTTACAGCCTCAGAACTTGAAACATTGCCCCCTGTGTTCAACCTTCACTTTAGTTTTTTTAGCTCTTTTTCTTTTTTTTAAATAATTTTTAAAATTTTTTATAAACATATAATGTATTATTAGCCCCAGGGGTACAGGTCTGTGAATCACCAGGTTTACACACTTCACAGCACTCACCATAGCACATACCTTCCCCAGTGTCTACCCAATGTCTATTACCCCACTGCCCTCTATCTACCCCCCTCCCCCTGGCCACCCTCAGTTTGTTTTGAACCTTCACTTTAGTTTTATTTTTTTTTTTCCTTCACCTTTCCCCTTGATAACACTTACAGTCAAATACCTCTGCACACTATTTCCTCGTAGTTCTGGCAAACTCCTGTTCCTTCCTTCAACCTCAGCTTTTCCCTGCTCTGGGACCTTCCCCACCATCACCAGGCAGGTGTAGATGGCTCTCTGAGCATCACTCGCCCAATGTGCAGAACCCTGGTTAAAAATTGTTCCCATGATAGAGTGTTTACATTTCTTCCTTCAACCAAAGTCTTGAATTCAGGAACTATAGATTTCCATCCTGGTATCATAATGCCTAGCATATGGGAAACACTGGGAAAAATATGTGGGAGAAATGGCAGGGCATGTTGATAAAGGAATGTATCTTTTTAATATCCATAAAGGTGCAGATCTTTGCTTGGTAGCATCCTGGGAATGTTTCTCCATGTGTCATGACCACATTTGTTTTGCATTTTAGTCCATTACCATAATAATCACTCTCTATTTGGAGCTTATGCATTTGAAAATAAATTGCCTTGCCTAGGAAATAGGGGGAGGGAATGCTATTAAATGACCATAATTGTTATTACTTTAATAGTCACCTGTATATTATGAAATCTGAACAGAAAAATTCAGCTGAAAGAGCCTAAATGCTTAGTCCATTATTAAGTATGCTTTCTTAGTGGGATGATATTTTACAGAAAATATTTTCCTATTCTACTAAATTCTATTTTATTTAACAAAAGCATGAATATATCTTGAGGTGGACTTAAAAAGTAGCAGAGCTAGTCCAATGCCAAAAAACTATCCCAGCTCTGGAGCTAAAACTACAAAAAAAGAGAAAAATGGCACTAGGGACAAGGACCAAATGTGCTGAGATTTCTCTCCTGTACATATCTACATGTTTGAGCAGTTCAGCATAGTTAGAATTTCTTCCTTTTCTCCAAAAACTGGGCTAACTCCCATCTCACCTATTCCTTAGGGTTCACCTACTCCATGAAGCTTCCCTTGTTTTCTCTCAGCTAGTACTTCTGTTATTTTTACATCCATCTAATTATGATTTCTTATATGTCTGTAATTTATATTAACTGATGAACCATTCAGGGACATGGTCTTACCTGCCCTTGAATTCCCTAGTGCCTTGTACATTGGTGCCTTGTACATAGAAAGTACTCAATAAATATGAAAGTGACATTATCCCAACCATGGTTCTAATGATTGGGTAACTCAATAGTCATACGTTTTCTGATCTATACTATATTATGTATTTGATTATAAGAAAACAAGACATAATAAATTTTAAATTCCTTGGGAATTGGACCATGCTATATTCAACATTACACTACTATTATTCCTTTTTTGTAAGAAAACAGTGGTTCTCCTTGTATGATATACAGCTATAAAAACTAAAAGATTATCAGAACCATAAAATAACTTTCTTTCCTTTTACTTTCTGAACCTCCTACTTCTCTGTTTCAGTTGGTAAGTGAATTTTAGTCTCACATAATATATATCAAAGAAGATAATTTTTTTAAGTATTTAAGAATTACTCTCTTTTATTTAGTGTGTATTATATGAATGGTATTTTGCATAAATCAGTTTTAATTTTCACAAAAACACTGCATGGCATAGAAAATATGGAATAACATGAAAGAAGATGAAGTTAGATTACAAAGGAACTTTTAAGCCCTTTATGTGGGCAAAGTTATCAGACCCTATCTTGTTGATGATGAGAAGATATTGAAGGATTTTAAGTAGAAAAGCAGTACGATCTGATGTTTCAACACCGAAACTGCAAAAGAAGAAACGATGTGTCTGTATCTGAAAGGCCTTTTTTCCTCCATTATTAGATAAAAATGAGTATTTTATGGTTCTATATGATGATGGGTTTTTTTTTGTATTTTCTAAGTATATGTGAAAAATATCATTATGTTAATATTGAGGAATAAAAGAAGAGTTATACAAATCTCCCACACAGAAGAATTCCAACTAATTTAATTTATATGCTCTGTGCTCAAGGAAGTAGTACATAACTTGCCAACCTTGAGGTATAGCCTGCACATAGTGACTTCCTTGCAAGGATCTAGTATGAGAACGGGCATGGCAGGGAGGGTCATTTTTCAGGGGAAAACCTGATAAGCACCACTTTAATCAGGTGATCAAGGTCACCATCAACAGTGATAAGTCATGTTGAAAGCATGTACTTTGAAATGATATGAGTAGGATGGCATTTTATCTCTGTGGTCTTCCTCCCCCCAAATCTATAACCCATTTCTAATTATGAAAAATAGCAGACAAACCAAATCAAAGAACATTATATAAGGTGCCTCTCAGTGCTCCTTAAAATTGCCTAGGTCAACATGAATGTGGTTGGCACAGCCAAGAGAAACCTAAGGAGACATGATAACTAAATTTAATGTGGTGTTCTAGATGAGATCCTAGAACAGAAAAAGGACATTAGGTAAAAAGTAAGAAACTCTGAATAAAAAATAGATTTTAGTTAATATTAATGTATAAATATTGGTTCATTAGTTGTAAGAAATGTACCATACTAATATAAGATTTTAGTAATATGGGAAACTGTGTGGAGTATATGGGAACACTCTGTACTGTCTTTGCAACTTTCCTATAAATCTAAAACTATTATAAGACTATAATAGACTTATTATTTAAAAAAAAAAGGGAATTACACTGGGGACTGCTACACTGAATCTCTTCTAAATGCTATGTAGTGATTCATTAATGGGTGAGGGGATGGGAATTTCTACTAAGAAAAACAAAATTAGCTTTTTGAAGTTTGGGTAGAGAATGTTTTATTGAAGTATGTCTTATTTCCTGAAAGGAACTTAAATTTTCTTGACGCTTGGAGCTTTTCTTAGAGGGAGGACTTTGATTTTGTGAAATGAGCACTAGATAGGGAGTCCTTCCCCTTCCGGTGTGTGACTTTGAGTAAGTTTAGCTTGCATTTTATCTATAAAATAGAGATGGAAATCTCTGTCCATTTGAAAGTGACAGTATGTCAAAAAGTAGACCTAAGAAGAGAATGTAATACCTAATCTCAGAGAGAATTTGAGACAACTAATTGAAAACATTACATTTCAAAATGTAAAGCCTTGTGCAGAAGTAAAAGGAAATCTTCTAGACTTTACCATCTACATATCTCACAGACACCTTTACTATAGCATTTTGAATTCCAAACCTATAATTATTGTTCCAAATATAATTCTTTTTGGACTCTTAAACTATCTTATGTCTTTCATTCTCTTCATGTCAGTTGCACACTTCAGAACTTATTAAACTGTGATGGAAAGTAGTATCATGTTAATTCAAATTTAAGAAGACCATACAGCCTACTAGGAATTAGGGCCTTCCCCTCCAACATATTCCCCAGTTACTTCTGAGATGCACTTGGGCCTCACATTTGCTTAAAAAAGGTCACTCAGATTTGCTGTTCTGACTCTGTACCCTCTGATACCTCTCCTCCACAAGAATGCAAGCCCAGGGTACAGAGAGGTTTCTCACTATGGAGAGTCATTGTTTTTTTTTTTTTTTTTTCTTCCTCACTTGCTGCAATTAAAGAATGCAGAGCATCCCAAAGAACCAAAGCTTAGGCTAAAGTTTTAATAGTATTTTACTGAAGATTGAACACAACAGAAAAGAAGTACAATGTAGAAAATAACAACCTCAGCCCAAAGCAGGACCCATCCTGGAATCCCTTTTCCACCTAAATTTCTCCCTCCTGGATCCTCTCCTCTTTCCAGCTTTATTGAGATACAAATGACATGTTTTAGAAATAGTAATTATCTTCCTCACTTCTGCCCTGCCTCCTGGGTCTGGGCTCAGCTTGCTGCCTTCTTCTGCAGGATTCCTAGGCATTTCAGTACCTCAGAGTGTAGATCAAACTAACTCCAGGTACTAAAAGGAGGTGATTTTTCTTCATCTTAAGGTAAAGCATTCTATATTAGCTTGTTAGGGCTGCCGTAATAAAATACCACCATAGACTGGGTGGCTTAAACAACAGAAATTCATTTTCTCATAATTCTTGAGGCCAGAAGTCCAAGATCAGGGTATTGGTAGGTTTGGCTTCTTCTGAACTTCTCTCCTTGGATTCTAGATGCCACTTTCTTTTTGTGTTTTCACATGACCATCCCACATTCTGTGTTCTATTCTCTTCTTCTTGTGAAGATACCAGTCATATTGCGTTAGGATCCACCTCAATGACCTCATTTAACCTTCAGTACCTCTTTAAAGGCCCTGTTTCCAAAAAGAGTCACGTTCTGAGGTTCCAGGAATTAGGACTTCAGCATATGAATTTCATGGGCTGCACAGTTTAACTCATCTCCCTTCTGAGTACCTGTTTTCTGCCACAGAACTGAGCTTTTCCTAGAATGACTGGTGCTAGGAATATTCTTTCCCTTCACGGGTTACTTCATCCCTAAGCACAGGAATAATTTATAGCTACAGAGTTTGAATTTGAAGAAAAAAAGCCATATGAAAGAGATATATACGTCTTTTCATTATAACACTCAAACTGGATTCTAGTTGGGCTGCAATACATTTAGACCTATTTAGTTTTAGATTCTCCTTTTTAAAGGCTCAGAACATCTCTGGGTCACTTCTTCACAATTGAACTCATCATATAATACAGCAATTATCTGTTCACTGGCATGTTTTCACAAATAGACTGTGAGATTCTTGAATGGAACTGTGCTTTACAAATCATGAAGCACCTATTACAGTGCCTAACACACAATAAGCACATAGTAGGTGCTTGGTGGAATGATCACATTGCATTCACTTAATGCTTCATTCAACAAACATGCACTGAATGTAAGCTCATTACTAGACAGCATGGTAAATACAGAAGAAAAAGCAATTCATTCATTACCTGTCTTTAGCATTCGTAGTACACACTCAAGTCAAACCAACCCCAAATGAGCAGGTAGGTATTGTCTCCCTCTTATGCATCTGTATTTCCACACAGAGTTAGAATTGCACTCACAGTGCAGTATGAGCAGCGTAACAGAGCTATGAAAGTAGAGCTAGAGCACTGGTGATCTGGTCTAGCTCAACTATCAATTTCTCTAAATTCTGGTCTCTTCCTCTGTAAACTAAAGAACTGGCTTATTTAGTTGGTTTCTACCATAGACATTATTTGTTATACAAAAAATGTGGACGTTAGTATGAGATCAGTTCTTGAGCAGTTTCATCTGTGTCACCTGACTGAGGGTCTGAATGCTAAATACCGAAATGTAGAGTGATTCTTATAATAGACTAGTGCCCAGCAGGAGTACACAGGCTTTGTTATTCTATTAATTGAAGTCATTTCACAATTTTAGTTCAGTCATTTGTTTCATGCCTGAGTGACTTATAATAACTCTATTTGGTATTCTCAAAATAGGAGCAAAGAAAGAGAAACAAACAAAAAATCCTCCTCTGCTTATCCAATTGAACAATCCACTCCTATTATATAGTAGAAAGAATCAAAGACTATATTATTTTTCAAGTTGTGGGCACAAATTTTATTTTGCATTTTTGTGTAAAATGCCTATAACTTTTAAGGTTATATGTTTGTGAAAACATGCCAGTGAACTTTTAAGGAGAAGTGCAACCAAGACTCCAAAATTTCCTTCACAATATTTGAGCTTGACCAGGGTTCCTTCCTTAAAATCACCAGGGCACAGGTGGTCTGGAGGCCATAAACCGAATTGGCAGAACACCTGCCATATAGAAAACTGATCGCAAAAGACATTATAAAGGGAGACATACTATGTAAGACAGTCTGGTTTCAAGGAGAAAGCATTAAGTTCTGAGGTTGGAGAAACATGGTTCCAACTTAGAGAAGAGAGAGGACTAAAAGTCATCATGTTCCAGGAGAGTGATACAAGATTTTAGGTAAACTAGCAATTACCACTTATTTAGTCTTAAAAATAGTTAGGACCCCTGACTTTCCCATCCTGCCCCCAAACTTATTCTCCATATAGCAAGCTGATCCAAAAAAGCCCATGTTATAAGTTACTTGTGAGTGGTATACAATCAACTGAATAATAATTTTTTAAATAAGTCTTGACCATTTTATTTGGAAGTAACTTTCCCCCCCCCGCCATGATGGGTGCAAAATACTGATTTTCTAACTCCGGCCTTCCACCTACTAACTAGTTGGCACCCACCATACTCTTATGAACAAAGTCCTTCACTTTGCTCTTTATCTGTTATCAAAACCCAGGTTCAGCTGTCTGTCACTAAAAAGGCAATACTCCAGAGACTAGGTTTGACTGGAAAGGAATGTGAGTTTTATTCAGGAGATTGGACACGTTGAGGGCGGGGGGAGAAGGCAGACTCTTGCAGGAAAGGCCATCCTGAAGCCTGGCCCATGGGTTTTTAAAGGAGTTTGGGGTAGTTACTCAATAAGGGAAATAAAGTGATCCATAACATTTCTTGAGTATGTGCAGGCTTGATGGTGCCAGCTACAGACATCATCTCAGTGCTCTGAGGTTGTGTGAAGGGCGGGGGGGGGGGGGGGTCTGGTTCCTAAGTGCCTGGGGGTTGTGCAGAGGTGCTCTGTTCTTTCTAGGAAAGAATGCATGATCTATGTATATATACAAAGAAAGGTTAGTCTATCAATCATGGGACTAAGGGTGCTTGCTAAAGCTATAAGACTATGAGTTTGGTTGGAGGGCTGAGGTGGCTTCTTACCTTTCTGTCTCTCTGTCATCTCTCTCTCTCTCTTATCACCTAGCTAGCTAGTTACCACAAATGGATTAGAATTTAAGGGCTGCCTTGGGGCACCTGGGTGGCTCAGTTGTTAAGCATCTGCCTTGGGCTCAGGTCATAATCCCAGGGTCCTGGGATCTAGCCCAGCATAGGGCTCCCTGCTAAGCCGGAAGCCTGTTTCTCCCTCTCCCACTCCCCCTGTTTGTGTGCCCTCTCTTGCTGTGTCTCTCTCTGTCAAATAAATAAATAAAATCTTAAAAAAAAAAATTAAGGGCTTTCTTCCTCCAAAGTTCATACTGTATTTTTCATTTACACCAAATTGTTAGCATTTTTTTAAAAAAGGAAAGAGCTTGCTTTTTCTTTAAAGGAAAGAGCTAGTCAGCTCATAAGCTGATTCCTTATTTACCTGATAATTAGCTCATTGTTATGGTTAATTGTGTAGTAAGTGTCAGGAAGTGACTTTGTGCTGGAGATCCTGCTTTCAGGAAGCTCACTTTCTAGGGAAATATACATATAAGTATTCTAGAAAAGAAGTTACTGTAATCCTGTATTTTTATTAAAGATCAATTAAAATATATGACCTTAACATTGTTACGGCTAATTTAATAGGATGACTTTTGATAATTCAGTATGGGGAAGACGACATCCATAATCTCAGTAGATAAATCCCAAAATTGCAATCAAACCTGTCCTTCCGCTCATTTTCCAAGAAGATGAGTTATGGTTTATACTAAAATGTTCAGAATAAAACTATAGGATAAATATAAAGCACAAGCCTTCCCATTTTTAAGTGCAGTATTTTCTATTTTAATCCTTCCTCCAAAAGGCTAGTATGAGAAACGTGCTCAGGAGGAAACAAGCTCATTAATGTCTTTCTATCTCTCTCTTGAAATGCATTCTGAAAAAAGTTCTCTGAGTAGAACACATGAATGGTAAAACAGGTGCGCTTTAGTAGGATTTGGGCTGGTAAACCAACAGAACCTTATATTTATCTTGATAATTTGCATGTTAGGAATTCTTTATATGAGAGGGGTAAATGAGCCAGGAATTGGACACATAAATTTTATGGACACTGTTTCTGAAAAGTTGAAACTGGAGGTCCCTGAGATTTTACAGCTGTATTTTGTGTGTGTATGTGTGTATTTGACACAGAGAGAGAGAGAGATCACAACTAGGCAGAGAGGCAGGTGGGGGGGGGAGAGGGGGAGAAGCAGACTCCCTGCTGAGCAGAGACCCTGAGGAGCCCAGGAATCTGAGATCATGACCTGAGCTGAAGACAGAGGCTTAACCCACTGAGCCACCCAGGCGCCCCATACAGCTGCATTCTTAATAGCCGTTCCCATCCCACCTGCCTGAAATTATCTAAGAACTTAAAACACTGATGGAATAGGGTAGAGTTTGGGGAATTGGGGAGGAAACTAGCATATACTGAGCAGCTCTGAAATACCAGGCTTAATTATGGTTTCTTTTTTAACTGTGTAAGATAGATGTTTGTAGCCATTATATAAATGATGAATTTGAGGTTCCAAGAAATGATTTGGCAAAGATTATAGAGCTGGTAATTGACTTTGCTCAGGTCAGACTCACTCCCTGCCAGAACTCGGGCTCTTTCCACTGCAGAGGTTTCTGGTACCTGAAGTATAAGTCTAGGGTAACTAACCATTAACTCCTGTGCAGCTGTCTGGTGAAGACTCCAGGATCATCTGCAGAAAGCAGCCTATATGCTGATGAAGGTTGTCAAGAGGCATCTATCCAGTTGCCTCTGGAGAAACGCCTATTTCAAGACTTAAAAATGACAGTGTTCATTGTGCATTATGCTTTTAAAATCCATTATCTAATTTGATCAGCAATGAATTTGATTAGAAAGAAAATATTTTTATTAAATAATTAACTTCATTAGCTTTCATTATACTAATGGACAAGAGTAGAGTTAAGAGGATAACATCAAACTCTACCAGGCTAAAGCCCTGGCTTATTGATTTGTTCTGTTGCTTTTGAACTTCTTTTTGAGCTCCTTTCAAAACAGTCATTAAGTTGTGCTGTGTGTGACGTGTTGAGTCACTCCTCCCCTGTCGCCATTCAGGTGCAGCCTGCCACTTGGTAACTGGGCCAGTGTCTACATATGGGTCTTGATAGAGCTATCCTCGTAATACTGTGGCACTTAATCTCAATGAACAAATAGGCTGGCATCCAGTTTAGATATCTAGGGCTGATCTCTTTTGGAAGCAGCCTGCTTGGTAGAGTCTGTCAGGAGGTAGATGGCTTTGGCATTTGGGAGTTGAGTCACCTCCTGGAGAAGTGCTGTTTTCTCCAAGCGTGTCCAAAAAATACTGGCATACAAGAATGGTTTAAAGAATTTACTTACTTAGTTTTACAGAGATAATATTTGTTTTTTGTTGTTTCCTTTTTTTCTGGTTTTGTTTTTTGTTTGTTTTTTTTGGCAAACATTTCTTTTGCTTTTATTGAAATAGAAGAAAGGAAAAAATAAGGAAATGAAAATGAAATGTGGATACTTTCTGTGGTTAGAGATTTACTTCAGTGCTTTACCCACATACTAAATGTCATGAAATCTGCTTTAAAATGCCCATTTAAAAGCTATTTGGCTTTAAGTTGCTGTTTCATTAAAAGATGGTAATGCCACAGCAGAAGATCGGGTAACTGTTTTAACATGGACTTAATAATACTGGTGGCTTCAATATAGTGCAGGCTTGATGGGGGCAATACAGCTTGGAGGCTGGATTCAACTTAGTGGATCCAGAAACTTTTTCAGTATATCCAGTGATGATTAAGTTCTTGAACATTTGAGTCACATTAACCAGGTTTATTTTTGATAATCTGAAAAACTCATGTTAGCCAGCAATACTTGGAATCCACATAGGGCTAGAGTTGCAAAGTGACCAAAATTCACATGCCATCTAGTCAGGGCACTGACATTTCTGAATGCTGCTGGTGATGTGCTGGCATTTTTTAAAAATCTTTGAACTAATAATTTCTTTTTATTAGATTCTTAACAGATTGTTTTTATACATTTCTTCCAATATAATAGAGTGGTGGTCTGTTAATGTCTACTGGTTGTGGAATCAGAAAATACCTGAATTCTAGTTCCTCTTCTACCAGCTAGTTGTTTGACTTTAAGCAAGCCACTTATACCACCTGAACTTCAGTTTCTGTAGAACATGGAAAATATCTCCTTTATAAACATTTTCAAAACTTAGAGATAAAATGTATTGTAGGGAAGGAAATATTTTTACTCTACCCTTCCAGATTCTTTTGGCTAGTATATTGACTAAAGTGACATGAAACAGATTAAGAGGAAGAATATATAAATTTAATTTCATATGTATAGGAGCTCCATAAGGACACAAGAGGCTCCAGGACAGGCAGTTGACCCTTATATTCCATCCTAAGCTAAAGAGAAGGGGTAGGGGTCTGGGGTTTCAATGTAAAGGAAGGTAATTCACAGAAGATAGGAAAAGAACTTGTGATTTCTCTCTGTCGAATGAATAAAAATCTTAAAAAAAAAAAAGAAGATAAAAAAAGCAGATGTTTTATAAACAAATGTTTGCCATGCCGTGCAGTGACAATGGGACACAGAGAGGAGTTTGCCCTGACAAGCTCTCCCACCTTATGACACCTAGTTCATTCTCTTTATAGTTATTTCCTGTGATACTCTATTCCTGGACCACACCCTCTCTCTAAATTCTAAGAGGCAGGTAAAGGGAAGATAAAAAGCTCTTCCTGAGACTTTTGGACCTTAATTGTGTTCAGCTGAAAATAATCCACATCCCATATGGCATATTTTGAGAAGCTCATTCTGAACCCTGTCAGTATAAAACATCTGCTACAGAGCTTAATACCAAATAGGTATTCAATAAATGATGGCATTCACCACCACCATCACAACCACCACCATCGTCATCATCATCTTAAAAGGTGTACTCTTATTTTAGACATGCCTTTTTTAGATTTACAAGTTCTACTTTCCTGATTTAATTTTGTGGAATTCTGTCCCTTAGGGCAGCTTCTGCTCAAGTATTATGTATGGGCTCTATAAACCCCTTAGACGGAAATGTATTACCTAATTATACAAAAGTATATATAAATATGTATTATATACGTACAAAGATAAAGAGGAAAACATAGATCCCCCAATGTGAACTTGTACTATTGATGTTATTTAAAAGTGTATCTAATATGACCATAATCTTGTCATTCACTTTAGGGAAAAAAAATATATATATAGAGAGAGAGAGAGTAGCTACCATTCACAAACGTCCTGCCTGCCATGCATGCTGTCTCATTTTAATCTTCACAATAGCCATGAAAGTTAGAGTGTTATTGCAGTTGTACAGATTAAAAAAAAAAATAGGGTTAGGCAAAGTTAATTTTTTTTAACTTCACACAATTAAAGAGTATTTGATGTGGCATTCAATCCCTAGGATAACTGAACCTGTAATGCCTGCGAATATTTGTGCTATTCTACCTTCCAGAAGACACAAACCACTAAACATTGAGATATAGCGTTAATAAAAGGCCCTCAATTTGAACTCAGTAGTCCAAAAAGGCTTCATTTCTGTTTGCTTTTAAGCCGTGTTGATCCTTCACACATTTTGGAGATCTTAACTCGTATGAAATAGAGACTCTAGGTTAAAGCATGGACTCAGAGCAGAGGTCTAGTTCTATAATGTTTATAACTTTTAGTTCTACTCAGAGACTAGGCAAACAATACTTCTGACATTTTTCATTATATCATTACCTAACCAATGCCAACAGAGGATTATAACCCTTGTCAAATAATCATTGAATATGACTTCTTTGAAAAAATGTTGATATTTCAGTTAACATAATGGAAGCTCCTCTTATACCTTTATATTAATTCTTCTTCATACCAAAGAACCAGAAGTTACAGTGGGGTCTTCTTATTTATCTGTGGCCTGCCAAACTAGTAATATTTCACATGTGGGAATTTTCTTTCTATATTTTAAAATAGAATTTTATGAATATAGCATCATTGTAATAATAAATCCAGACCCTGGGATGAAGTCTACTTTCTCAAATAGAATAGTTTTTAACGTTACCGAATTAAAAATCTATAGTAAACATGGCATTTTCCTCTGGGACAACTAAAAATGGTGTTTCTCTGATCTAAGGTTTGAGCAGAGTACAGGGCTATCTAGATAAATATCATAAAGAATCATGTAATATTTTCAATGAGCTCAGGACTAGGGATTTAAGAGATGAATAATATGCAGACCTTGGTATTAAATAAGTCATAGTCTAGTGAGAGTAAAAATTAATTACAATACAGTATGATAATTGATATGACAAAGACAGTTCAAGCTGCTGTGGAAGAGTTCAGGGAAAGGTCATCAGTTTGGAATTAGATATATTTGGTTCGAGGCCCTTTTGAAATATCCAAATACAATAATCAAGTGATGGTTGACTGTAAGAATGTAAGAATAACTGATACTTTAAGAATTTTGGGAGATGTTGTTATTGATTTTAAATAATGTGTTGAGAAATAAACAATTTAATTGGAGTAGTACCTAGCATTTGTTGAGCAATTAGTATATATTGGGGGCTGTGCCAAGTGCTTTATGCACATGACAGTAAGTCTTGGCAGCAGACTGTTAGTTATAGGTGTTAATCCTGTTCAGCTCAGTGTGGCATAGTGTTTAAGAAGGGAACCTAGAATTTGAACCCATATCTGCTTGAGTTCAGCCTGGATTTGAAACAAATGGTGTTCTACTGCATGACTTCAGATAGTCAAAGGTCAAGTTGTCTCTCCGATGATGCTGGAAGCAAGTTGTGACTTGAGAGCAAGGTTACTAAATTAGAGCTTGATGAGACTTCTATGAAAATTGGCTTTGAAGTAGAATCATCAGGTCAAATTCAGACTTTGCCACTTGCTCACTGTGTGACTGTCACTATGATACTCATTATTCATCACCCCCCTGAGCTTCTATAAAAGGAATGATAACAACGCACACTCTGCAAAAACACTGGAAGGATTAAAGTATAGCACAGCAAAACACCTAAGTTTAGGACATCATAGGTGACCTGTAGACATTTGTTTCCTTTTTTACCATGTGCCTTTTCCTAAAGAGTCCAGGAAAAGAGAACTTACTGCCTGCTCCACTGAGTGTGCTCTGATTTTAGAGCAGAATTTCTCAAATTTAGTATGAGCAGGAATCACTTGAGGATTTTGTTAAAATGCAGATTCTGAATCAGTAGATCTGGGTAGTTTCTAATAAGATTCCAAGAGATGCCAATGCTCTTTGATTGTACTTCCATCAGCAAGATTTGTATTCTCAGAATTTTTTTTTTCTTTTGTGTTGCATTAAGTTCTTCCAGCTCTAAATCAATTTCTTCCCACTTTGCTTTCATAGCAAACAAAGAACAGCCATTTTCACAGTCAAAGTTAGTGGAGATTTTGTATTCCTTCCCAACACACAGAGTGTTATTATTTGAAAAATAATTGAACAAGAGCAAAAAGCTATCTAAACAATTATATCACTACTGCTGATCATTCCTACACTGCTTTAGCATTTATAGCGCACATCTAAAATATCTCAATTGATTCAGCCGTTCAACATATTCTTTGAGAGTCTATTCCAAAGTAATGAAGGAATAGAAAAGACTGAGGTAGATCTTCACGATGCTTATAGATTAGCAGGAAAGAAAGGATACAGTGACAACTGGAACATGTAATAACTCTAAGTGGAAGTATATTCAGAATTGTACAGTGATAGAGAGAAGGGTCTTCCTATCTCCAGGGGTGAGAAGACAGTCAGGGAAGTGTTCCCAGAGAGTATTACAGCTTTACATCCCAGCCATCCTCATTATCATTTCCATTTTCTTTAATAGTCATTGCCATCATCTTTACAACCATCAAATGGCATTTGTTAAGAACTTGCTGCTTACCAGGGTACTATGCAAGCACATCATATGCATTATCTCAAACAATCCTCATAACTTCCTCAAGAATTCAGTACTGTTACCATTACCATTTTACAGATGAGGGAATTATGCTTAGAGACGTGAAATAGCTCTCTTAGCATTAAAAGGAGGGCCTGAATTCAAACCAAAGCACCTACCCCGAAGCCTGTGTCCTTAAATATCATGTTGCAACTACCTCGATTCACTTTATTTAAAATAGATAGACACACAGTCTTTATGTACATTCACATAAGTTAATGTTTTAAATTTTAAGGTTGAGAACCCTGATATCCATAACAAATAAATTATTTTTCCAAATAATTGGGTAAAGGGTGAGGGCTAAGCTGAAGTGAAGGTTTCTACCTAGAGTCCCACATTTTTCTATCATATTTCACAGATCCTGAGATAGGAGTAGGGTAGGCAAATTATTAGGTCCTTATACACCTACATTCATGTCCTGTATCTGCATGCCATGGAAACAATTCCCTTCATTTCATAGTCTGCAGATCTATAAATATTCTGGTTCTGTTTCAAAGCCCTGGTGTTAATAACACGATCTGATTTTTATCTTTGGTTCTATTTTCCATTTGAGTGTTATTTCATTTCTTTTGATTTTCTTGATTCCTGAGAATTATTTTTACATTATTAACTGTACAGTTTTTAGTCATCCTCTGAAGAAGTCCTACTGAGTAAAAATCTTTCACCTTCTAGAGGCTAGGGAAGAAACTAAAATAATTATTGACTCAGGAGAGATGTTTGTCTTTAGTTCAGACAGGAATTATTGTCTCTATCACTTAGTTCTGTTTTCTTCCTTCTCTCAGTCCTTCTGCATATTCTCACTTTCTATCTTTTCACCTTTTGCTCTCACTCTTTTATCCTTCCCTCCTTGCCTTCATCCCTTCCATCTCCCCACCCTTTCTCTGTCTCTTCTGAATTAAAGAGGTGAACATTGTATTGCCATTTACAATTTTGTGATGCATTTTTTGCATTATAATTGTAGTGTGACCATAGGGTGTCCTGACAAACTGGGTTTGCTGTTGAAGAGAACAAGGCAATATTTTACCTTTACCCATTGTTGATTTTGTGAAGTCAAGGAAATTCAAGTCTCAAGAAAAAAAGAAAAAAAAAATCAAGTCTCTGCTTTAATTTTCTCATCTGTAAAATGGAGAGAATACATTTCTCACAGTATAGATGAAAACAAAATATTGCCTGAAATAAAAAGAAGGTAGAGAATGAAAGTTCCTCTTCAGTTCAAGAAGATACAGAAAAGTTTTGGTTTAGGCATGCTGTTGGGCATTGTTTTTGTTTATCTTTATAAGTTGTCATGACTCTATCTTGCACCATGTTGTAGAATTTCCATTGACAAAAATTGCTTCTCACTTATATTCTTTTCCTAACAGCCCAGCCCAGTTGTAAGATAGGTACTCAAGAAGTAGGGTATTTATTGAATGGATTTAGGAGACAAGCTGGATCAAGTCAGGCATATAGACTTTATTATCAGACAGGCTTGGTACTCCCTTTTTCACTTTGCCCCCAAAGCAGCCTATCCTATAAAGAAGCATCCAGGTTGGTTTCTCTGCCAGTGAGAGGTTTTTGGCAGCCTTTCCCTCTAAATTGGAGTGTAATAGAGAAGACTGCTTGCCCAGCTGCCACCAACTTCTTAGAAAACTTGGATATTCATTCAATTATAGTTTTCCCATGGTGTTCCCCAATGCTCTTTTCAAGGATTTTTTTTTTTTTTTAGTCAACTGAACAAAAGTCTTATAAAAATAGTACAGCACAGCAACTCTTACTCACAAATATGCAGGACCTTGGTTATGCATTTCTTCTCGGGAAGTCCTTTCCTTTGAAACACTGCTCCCCAACTCCATTGTTCCCTAGGTCCCCGCCTGATTTTCCAGAGTCCTGTGACTCTACATCCTCTCCTTGGACAAGCCTGTCCCTCCCCTGTGCTTTACTAGTCATACAATCATCCACACCTGATGGTTCTCAAATATCTGTACCTCTCATCTGGCCATTCAGCTCTGTTGCACAAATCCACCATGTTAAAATATTTTATGATTGTCCCACAGGCACCTGAGCTCATCACAGGAATGATTTTATAATCCATACATAAACTTGTTCTCCTTCTGTATTGGCTACCTCAATGAATGGAATGAACAGCCACTTAATCCTCATGACTGCCTTGTAAATAAATATTATCACTGCCACTTGGCTGATGAGGAAACTAAAACTTGAAGAAATCATGTAACTGGAAAATGAAAGAGCTGGCCTACAATCCAAGATCAATCTCCTCCAAAGACTGTGTCTCTCCTGATAAGCTTTGCCACGAAGGAAAGAAAAGGGACAAAGGGGAAAAAAATATTGGTTCATTACATAGTGAGGTGATTGTAAAACACCCCGGCTACTGTCTCAAGAAGCACTCAAATGAACCTTATCTTGCTTCCTTAGACTACGTATCTTGCTCAGAATAAATTATAAACTGAGTAACTTAATGGAATCTTTTAATCGTAGAATTTATTTTATTTTATTTTATTAAATTACATGATGATACTCTTGGAGATTATACCTGTGAGCAATCTCTCCTTCAGCCATTGCTAAAACAAAGTGCTAATAGAAAATAATTGTGTAATTACGAGATGGTGACATCTGTACTAAGGGGAGAGGAAGTGACAAGCTGACCTTGTGCTCTAGAATAAGTACTTATTTGAGAACTTTTCATGAGCAAAACTATTTTTGGCTTATATGCAAGATATAGATAAAGTACCCAAAAGGTTCCAATGTTGTTTGTAAACATAAGGCAGTTTATTTTTTTTTTAAGATTTTATTTATTTTTCTGAGAGAGAGTATGAGCACAAGTGGGGGAAGGGGCAGAAGGAGAAGAATAAAGAGTCTCCCTGCTGAACATGGAGCTTCACATGGGGCTCAAGGTGGGGCTCAACTTGGGGCTCTATCTAAGGACCCTGAGATTATGACCTGAGCAGAAGGCAGACACTTAACCAACTGAGCCACTCAGGTACCCCAAGATAAGGCAGTTTTAAAAATACACAGTAGTCCCAGTATCTCTTTTTGCCATTGCCCACATCCTGTATGCTGTTGGGCTATATTTCCTGGAGTCACCTTGACATGGTGCACTTACAGGGAAGGGAACCAATGCTAGGATTGTTTTTAGGGCTTGATATTTATTGTTATGGAGTTTGTCCTATTATAAGAGATTCTTGTTACCTGTTGAACGGGTGATTTATTTTTAGGAAACTTCTCTCTTATCTAGGACTACTCGAACAATATTTATTTAAAATACCAAGTATACCTGTTTTTTAAATTTTTTCTTGAGAAAGAATCTTATAGAAATAACTCTGAAAAGTCAAAATGGATTTTATGTAATACAGAAAGTAATTCTGGCTAATACTTGCTCTGTATGATCTGTCATAGAAGGACGCCTGTTAAGAAGAGAGGAACCACCAGACATCCAGATGGTTCTTCTCACAGACAAAGCCATAATGGATCTCCATTGCTAGAAAATTTCCCTTAGCTTTGCAGACTCAAAAACACCGGTCCATGGTGCTATAGACTGAATGTGTCTTTCTCAAATTCATATGTTAAAACTCATCTCTAGTGTGAGAGTATTTGCAAATGGGGCTTTTGGAACTCTGTCCTCATGAATAGGACTAGTGCCTTGATAAAAGAGGTCCAGAGATAGTCCTTGCCCCTTTCCCCATGTGCGAATATAGTGAAAAGAAGGCAATGAACCAGAAAATGGGTCCTCACCATACGAATCTGTGAATGCCTTGATCTTGAACTTCCCAGCCTCCAGAACTGTAAGAAATGCATCTCTGTTATTGATACGCTACCCAGTCCATAGTATTCTGTATAGCTGTCTGAATGTACTAAAACAAATGGGAAGTGTGTGGGAACTCAGGTAGATTTGAATTTGAACTCCATTCTATACTTCTTCCTAACTGATAACCTTAAGCAAATCCAGTCATCTCTACATCTTAGTTTCTACATTAAAATACACCCATAAACACGCACATACACACACACACACACACACACACACACACAGAGACATAAATATATCTCAGTGACAGAGTAGGTGAAGCTTAATACTTCTTGCTATTGTTATGACCTCAACTCATGGAAGAAACATGGGAGAAATGTAGAAGAACATAGCTATTATATTACTATTTCTCTGTCACATTCACAATGACCAAGCTTGAGAGATTACTATGAAAGCAACCAAAATATTAAGTGGGGGTTTATCTCATTTCAGTAATCGAAAATCATTTCCTTTTATGCAAAGCATAAAACAGGTTGCGGTAGTGTGTGTGGAAGTGAGTGTTCAAGAGAGGGGTATGAAATTATATAGAAGGCAGATTAGCAAACACGAATAAATTAGTGAGCATCCTAACATAGCAAGACTACCACTGCAGTCCTAATTCTAGATAAATAAAAACATATGTCCAAAGACTTACACTCAAATACTCATGGCAGATATATTCATATTAGCCAAAAAACAAAAGCGGTTCAAATGTTCATCATCTTATGAGGAGGATTTATAAACAAAATTGGGATATCTATACAATATAATAGTATTCACCAGTGAAAATGAATTAACTGTTAATATACATTATGCTGAATTGGAGTCCAGATATTAAAATAAACGTTGAATAATAATGAAATTCTAGAAAGGGGAAAGCCATAGTGATAGAAATCAGATCAGTAGTTGTCAAAGATTAGAGGTGAAGGGGGAAGATGTTGACTACAAAGGAGCATGAGGGAAAGTTTGGAGTAATGAAAGTAGATTAAATACTTTTTATTATGACTGCCATTATATTGCTGTATAATTTGTCAAAATTTTTCAAGTTGTACACTTAAAATTGGTGAATGTTATTATATGTAAATTATATTTCAGTAAAATTGATGAAAGAAAAAAAATGTTGAAAGTTTCAATATACTCTTTTCAGTCAAAGGCAACTTAAAAATACACAGTATTTCTCCCCATTTTTCTAGTGATCAGATTGTTCTAACATGAGCCAATTTAACCAAACACAGAACCTCCTAAACATCAGATGTCATCCCAGACTGTCCTTATAGTAGCCTAGATATAGTTACTGTCATTTTACTGATGAAGAAAATAAAATTTGATGAAGTCTTTTTGCTGGGAAGTAAAAGAGCTGGCCTTCAATCCTGGATTCATCCCACTCTAAAACCTACATCTCTTCCAATTAGTTTTATCAGAGAGAAAAAAGACAAAAAAAGGAAATTTGCTAGAATAACAACAACAACAACACACAAATACAAACACACAGATGCACACACAAGTAATGCTTCAGGGTTAATAGAAAATAGTGTACTCAATGACTTTATAGTCCTTCTGTCATCTTAGCTGCTTCACAAGTAGAAATTATTTTGCCTAGCTTGCAGTGAGTGATGTTGGCAAAAACCTTTCTCTTCTTCCTGAGAACACAGCCAAATTACATTTCCCAGGATCCTTTGCAGTGAGAGTAGACATGAGACTAACTGTAGCTAATAGAATACGAGTGGGAGTGTTATGTACCACTTACAGGAGTGATAGTAAAAATCTTTCCACATGGTCCTTTATGATTTTTGCTGCTTTCTGCTTGGGGAGGTAGATGGTCCCAAGAGAGTTATGAATTGAAGATGTTAGAATTACCATAATCTTGATTTATGAATAACTATGTAGAAAAAAGCCCTCTCTTCAACACACACTTCCACACACACTACCACTACCTGTTCCTGCCAAACTGGAGCCAGTCTTTAATATGCTCAACAAACAAACTCTATTATGTTGAGCTAACAGTACTTATAGGCCTATTTGTGAGAGTAATCTAATCTATTCTAATTAATATTCACTAGAGTAGGCTAGTTAATATTAACTAGAGTAGACTAGAGGCAAACTAGAGCCTCATAGCAGGCTGAGTAGTCTGCTTTGTTATTTTTATTAAGCCCATGCCAAAACTCAGATCTTATTATTTTAATTTCAAATTATAGTCAATTTTGGATATTCTATCCATAGGGAAGGAGACAGTTTCTTTTAAAACCCAAGGATAGCTGGTCTTTGGTGCCCATCCAGGTAGAATCAGTAACCCTGGACACAGGATTGTCTTGCTAGCTTTGTACAAAGAAAACTGCTTCAAGGAAGTATAGAAGAGGCATTTATCCTGATAAAGACTTATTCTTAAACTAAAGCTCTGTCTCCTAGAAAGTTAAATTAAATCAATGTCCTCAAACTTGGCCACTCCTATTAGTAATTTTCTTCCTCAGAAAGGGCATATATAACATGAGGGGTTTGGACTCAAAAGAGCACTGCATTTCCCTGAGACAATACTCCCATCATCCAGGTTCAATTTTTCTTTCCTTGGACACTGTCCAGATATGCACTGCTAACATTGGTTTTCCTCTCTCTGCATTTTTCTGAACTGCCATTGCGAACAACCTATTTTCTCTTGACATATATTTTTTCTTCTTTAGCTTAGCTAATACCAGTAAGTCAACTCTTGTTCTGGCTTGGGAACTATTCATTCTCCTTATGAAGACTATTCATATTTCTAAACCCATCCATTATGTGTTGATTTTATCAGTCACACATTGTGAGTTCTCTGGAGATACTCAGGCATTATTCAGCCAGTGATTCATTCCAACACACCTATATATAAATAAAAAACAAAAACAAGTTAAAAAACAAAAGTCTTTCCTCATTCAGAGACTGTGTTACAGAAGTAATCAGCTAAATGATTTGCTTATGTTTTGTTTTGTTAGATAATATAGTGTATATAAATGAGCCCATTAGATCTAGGTTCAAATACTTGCACAAAACCTACTGGGGATATGCGACTTGCATCAATTCATTTCAACTATCTCACCTATAAAATAAGAAAATAAATACCATGTGGTTTGGTATATGTATTAAGCATGCTAATTCCCTCTTCTCTCTGTCCAGCAGAGGAAAGGCAGCTTTGTATTTCCCAACCTTGTGGATATATTACATTCTATAGTATAAATACTTACATTTACTTGTAAGGTGTTTCTAGAGAGTTCTCAAGTATCAGGTGGGATGTCTGATGAAATGACCTATTGAAGAAATCACTTGCAAACTTGAGGGCCTGGTTGGCTTTTGATAAATCATATACAAAAATACAAAGTATGCAAGCAATTTACAGTGTTAAACTTGCCAGAGATTTCAGATTGTGAATGACGTTGTTCACTTATCTGGGACTGAAAAGCTAATGAGTGAGGGCCAAGATGCATTAGGGCCTGGTTCAAGTCCACAGTGCAAACAGAAACAATTACTTTCCTCTTCACTATATTTAATATTGCAATACTTTAATTCTCCTTACAAAATAAAGACAGCTTATAAAAAGGGAATCTTTGGAAATTATCACTGAATCTAACAAGGAGCTGAAATTTTAATTAGCAATGACGAAACTGTTGATCAGAAGATCTGATAATAAATCAGACTAAGTACACAGAAAATTTCCTCACCTTGGAAGTATGTACGTAGGGGCTGGTTGACAATATTTCAAAAATGTAGACATCTTGATTAGAAAGTAGAACATCAATTTTTAGAAAGACTGAACTGTACTAATTATGTGACCTTGTGAAAGTTACTTAGTCAGTTTGAATCTGGGATTTGTTATAAATGAGGCAAACTCATGATACCTACCTTAGAGGCTTGTTATAAGAAATAGAAATATCTCTGAGGTACTTAGACAAGGTGTTACAGAGTGGAAAGTAAAATGTGGTGACAGTAGTTATTGTTTAAAAAGAAATCCCTACACTAAGTTTGCCATTCAGGAAATCACTACCTTTAAGATCCTGTTGTCTGAAATGGTCACCTGCTCTATGATGTGTTGGTGTGCATCAAGGAGATAATACTAATGGAATTGTTCTGTAAACTGTAAATATTCTGCAAACATAATTTGTACAGTATAAATATCACCTTCATTATTACTATTTCAGTTCTAAATTTGTAACTCTGCATACAAGGTATACAGAAAAATGATTGATTCATGAGTGAAAACGATTGATTATTTTTTCCTCCAAGATTAATCTTCTTTTGTAAGAATTTGGTCTGCCAAATAAAAAGAAAGAAAAACTTTAATGCCTTCTCTCACTCTTCTGTCCTTCCACTTCTCAAGGACTCTGTAATCATGATGAGTATTGAGGTCACTGTTGATCATCTACTGAAAAAGTCTCCATTTAATAATTGTATCACAGTTCTCTTGACACCTTGTTAAACAGTCCCTCTTTTACTGTCAGTGCCTAGCAAATATAGGTAATAGCTAAGTCAGGCTCCATCCCAACCCAGTGTAGCTGTTCTACTATTCTAAACCTTGACAGTTTGTTTCTGTCTATTTTTCATTAGTGTTTGCAGTTTTCTGGTGTTTTATCTCCTGCTTATGAGAATCATAGTGGATACTATCATGAATATATTAACAGTCAGTTTTATTTCCTGTGACATCTAATATATGTCCTGTTCCCCAAAGCTTTAAAAAGTGAATAATGTAATATTATAATAAATGAGAATAGGAAAAGGCAACTTATTTGTTCAAGAGTCAGTCTCAATACCTGGACCCTATTAAATTAATATAAGAAAAAAATAATATAAGAAACCACTTTACAAAGTGAGTGTTATAAATAGACATTTTTTATACCCTTGTCCAAACTTCAGAACCCTCATTTAATTAAGGGCTGTTCTACAGATTCTCACTGACCAATAGTCAAGTTTGGCATTTTTTATCCCAGTACAGATAAATAAGCTTAAAACGACCCAAACAGCTATATGAAAAATGAAAAGCAAAAACCAAAATTCCTCAGGATTAAGAAATCATCTAGAATGCTTTGAAATATGAAGTCTTCTCCAATGAGGATATCACTTCTCTGCATTAAAAGAAGAAGGATGAAGAGATGGGGAGGAAGAGGGTGGGGAAGGAGAGGAAGAGAAGGATGAGAGGAAAAGAGAGGGGGAAGGCTTTCCAGAGAGAAAAGACTAAAACTTCATTACTAGAAACCTCAAGTGTGAGGACTCAGTATTCCCTTAGGCAAGGAATGAAAAGAGAACAACAAAAAACAAAACAAAACTAAACAAAAACCCAAAAACAAAAATAAAAAGCAAAAAGAGAAAGAGAACAGAAAACCATAGACACTTGCTATTGTGTCTCTACATGGACTACTCTATTAAACTTTAGTTTCTAGAGCTTTTCTGTCTCATCTGGGATAAAACAGTTCATTCATTCATCCAGCTGCCTGGTCTATCGTAACACACTGACTATCAACTATATGCCTAACAATATACAACATCCTTAAACTTATTGGACAACGGAAACCTATTTTGTTTTGAATTTTCTTTTGTTATCATGGAGCAATGACTAGTATTTCATAGGGTGTGCTTTGGAAATTAAACTGCAAGTGATAGGAGGAGGCCATTGGATTAGTACAAACTGGGGTAAATTCTGAAGGGATTTAGGATTTTAATATTTTAGAAAAATATACTCCTGCATCATTAGCGGAATGATTGTAAGGGAAAAGATAAGTGGTAGACAAGAGAATAGTTAAAGAATCTATACATTAGTGCGTATAAGGAACAAGGAAGTCCTGAAATAAGGTAGTAGTATTTGAAAGAAAGGAAAATAGCTTGTTAATTTCCAGAACTCCTGGCAGGGTTAGGCTATATAGGAACTATAGGAAGACTGGAAGGAAAATAGGGGGAAGATAACGTGTGCATTTGGATGCATTGGTTTTGAGGATCTTTGCGTATGAGTGTTTAGTAGGATATCCTAGCATTGTGCCTGTGGAGTCTTTCATGAGTAGGTAGATGTGAAAATTATGACAGTGGGTGGTATTTTCTGGTGTTATAAAAGCAAGAGCATAGGCTACTTCATAATTTTGTAAAGCCACAGGTTCTGATTAAGGAGTCTATCTTGTTATATTGGGCAACCATGACATAGCATCTCCACCGATTCCTTGGTACAGGTTCTTTATCAAACTCACTTGCCTCTCCTTCCAAAGGCCCAAGAGGAAAAATAGCTAATGCATCACTGAACTACTCACTCAAAAAAAAAAAAAAAAAAAAAAAAAAAAAAAA